>NC_091295.1:52371740-52374240 GCF_038502225.1 Cherax quadricarinatus
TAGTACCTTCATTGGCTGTTGCTGGTAGCAAGCTATGCTCTAATTGGCTGTTCTGGAAGCAAGAACAGTGCTTTAATTGGTCCATTGTAATGTTATGGTCTCGCAAGTGATTTGATTGGCCAATTAAAATGTTAATGTGTACTTTGTGATGTGATTGGTCCACTGCAGTGTTATGGTCTAGCACGTGATGTGATTGGTCCGTGATGTGACTTTCCACTGTGATACCATGTACAAAGTCGTCTGCTAACCGGTCGAGAGTCGTCAGATAATCGAATACATTATCAACCTCATAAGATTTTACCGAAGGGTTATTATATCGTGGCTGCTCGATTTTCATTTTATTTACTTCCTCCAACATTTTTGTTTATATCTCGAGAAGGCCTCACCCGATCGACTTCAAACTTTCAGCGCTGGTGCACTGTAATTAGAAAAAGGTGTCGGCAAGCACTGGTACGTACAGGTGCCATCTGGTCTCCGTTATCTGCATCATTCTTTTCTTGTGGTTTCTTCGACATATATAGCTGTTTGACCCTTTTGGGTTTAGCCCTTAGATATAATAATGATAATCCTAATAACATTAATAATAATAACCATAATATTAATGTGCGATAACTTGAGAAAGCTCCTTCTGTATGGCCTTAAATTTTCGATACTGACGTATCCTCAAAATAAGGCTGGGATTTTTTCTCAAGTTTGTAGGTGGCACTTCCTTAATTTGATATTTAAAAGAGCATGATCCTCTTTCCATGAAATATCCTGACTATGTCTTATTTGAAAAATCATTAATCGTTAATGGCTGCTGCCTCTCATAAGACAGATGATACCTCATATGTATAGATTGTGTTGGTGCCAATGGAATGACATATTTTAAACATTTAGAATCGGCTGGATCCATTGCGAATGTATCTTCTGGTCGGCTTCAAACTTTCATGGGCAAGGTTAGGCTAGGTTGACATATGTTAGCCTATAATTTCGCACAGTTACCCGACAAATACGAAACTACAAGAAAATGCCATGTGGCTTATGCTTGGCAGCGCGAGGAATAGGCTGAAATTTCGTTCGCGCATTTTTACACGAAATACATGATTACTTCCCATTACCCAGGCGCTGTATAACTCCCTCAGGAAAATACTATTACTACTGCTACTACTGTACTACCCCTGCTATCACTGCTACTACTATAAAAATAATTTAACAGTATGAATTATATTAATAATAATAATAATAATATTCGTTAGTTATAACTGTTACAGAGTTACAATATCATTTGCTTCGCATCAGTTTTTCTCTGGAGAGAAAAAATATATTTGCCAAATTTTCTCCGATATATGTTGAGCGGAAAGAAATTTCAAGTCAGTGTGGAGCTCATGTATTGATCCTGTGAAAGCTTCCTGTCGCTTCCCTGTCCCTTTCCTGTCGAGGTGTACCTTCAGACGCCCTTTTCCGATGAGTCTTCTGCATGTTTATTATGTGTGTGTGTGTGTGTGTGTGTGTGTGTGTGTGTGTGTGTGTGTGTGTGTGTGTGTGTGTGTGTGTGCGTGTGTGTGTGTGTGTGTGTGTGTGTGTTTTATATACATGCTTCCATTTTCAATCACAGTTTGGATGAAGTAACTTATTCAACATTGCAATGGATAATATACGCATACAGACATGCATACGTACATGCAGAGCTATGCATATATACACACGTTCATACGCACACAGTCACAGCAACAAAAACTGGACACAACTACCACCATCAACCACAACAACCACCACCAGCCACAATAACTACCATCAACCACAACAACCACCACCAGCCACAACCACCACCACCAGCCACAACAACTACCATCAGCCACAACAACCACCACCAGCCACAACAACTACCATCAGCCACAACAACCACCACCAGCCACAACAACCACCACCAGCCACAACAACCACCACCAGCCACAACAACCAACACCAGCCACAACAACCACAACCAGCCACAACAACTATCATCAACCACAACAACCATCACCAGCCACAACAACCACCATCAGCCACAACAACCACCACCAGCCACAACAACCACCACCAGCCACAACAACCACCACCAGCCACAACAACCACCACCAGCCACAACAACCACAACCAGCCACAACAACCACCGCCAGCCACAACAACCACCACTAGCCACAACAACCACCACTAGCCACAACAACTATCATCAACCACAACAACCATCACCAGCCACAACAACCACCACCAGCCATAACAATCACCACCAGCCACAACAACCACCACCAGGAAGGAAATAAATGGTATAAAATACCGACACAATGGAAATATAAACACATATGCAGTATAATGTGATCCTTTATTGACTACGTTTCGCCCACACAGTGGGCTTTTTCAAGTCACAAACAGATCTACCTGGGGTGGAAGGGACCCCAGGTAGATCTGTTTGTGACTTGAAAAAGCCCACTGTGTGGGCGAAACGTAGTCAATAAAGGATCACATTATACTGCATATG
>NC_091295.1:52379240-52413470 GCF_038502225.1 Cherax quadricarinatus
GATATGCTCGGTGTTATACTCACCCCCAGATCTTTTTCCTTGAGTGAGGTTTGCAGTCTTTGGCCATCTAAACTATATTGTGCCTGCGGTCTTCTTTGCCCTTCCCCAATCTTCATGAATTTGCATTTGGCAGGGTTAAACTCAAGGAGCCAGTTGCTGGACCAGGCTTGTAGCCTGTCCAGGTCTCTTTGTAGTCCTGCCTGATCCTCATCCGATTTGATTCTTCTCATTAACTTCACATCATCTGCAAACAAGGACATTTCTGAGTCTATCCCTTCCGTTATGTCGTTCACATATACCAAGAACAGCACAGGTCCTAGAACTGACCCCTGTGGAACCCTGCTTGTCACAGGCGCCCACTCTGACACCTCGTCACGTACCATGACTCGTTGTTGCCTCCCTGTCAGGTATTCTCTGATCCATTGCAGTGCCTTTCCTGTTATGTGTGCCTGATCCTCTAGCTTTTGCAGTAACCTCTTGTGAGGGACTGTGTCGAAGGCTTTCTTGCAGTCCAAAAAAATGCAGTCGATCCACCACTCTCTCTCTTGTCTTACTTCTGTCACCTTGTCACAAAACTCTAGTAGGCTTGTGACAGGATTTTCCTTCCCTGAAACCGTGCTGGTTGTCAATTATACACTTGTTTCTTTCCAGGTGCTCCACCACTCTCCTCCTGATGATCTTCTCCATGACCTTGCATACTATACACGTTAGTGATACAGCTCTGTAGTTTAGTGCCTCATGTCTGTCTCCCTTTTTAAAAATTGGGACTACATTTGCCATCTTCCATACCTCAGGGAGTTGCCCAGTTTCAAATGATGTGTTGAAGATCTTTGTTAATGGCACACACAATATCTCTGCTCCCTCTTTAAGGACCCACGGAGAGATGTTGTCTGGTCCCACCGCCTTTGAGGTGTCAAGTTCGCATAGCAGCTTCTTCATTTCCTCCTTGTTTATATGTACCTCATCAAGCACTTGCTGGTGTACCCCCCTGTTCTGATTTCCTGGAGTCCTACTGGTTTCCACTGTAAATACTTCTCTAAATCTCGTGTTGAGCTCCTCACATACCTCTCGGTCGTTTCTTGTAAATTCCCCATCACCCTTCCTCAGTCTGATTACCTGGTCCTTGACTGTTGTTTTCCTCCTGATGTGGCTGTACAACAGCTTCGGGTCAGTCTTGACTTTCGATGCTATGTCATTTTCATATTGTCGCTGAGCCTCCCTTTTTATCTGTGCATATTCGTTTCTGGTTCTTAGGCTAATCTCTTTATTTTCCTGAGTTCTCTGTCTTCTGTACCTTTTCCATTCTCTAGTACACCTAGTTTTTGCCTCCCTACACCTTTGGGTGAACCAAGGACTCGTTCTGTTCTTCCCATTATTTCTGTTTCCCTTGGGAACAAACCTCTCCTCTGCCTCCTTGCATTTTGTTGCCACATAGTCCATCATTTCTTGTACTGGTTTTCCTGTCAGTTCCCTCTCCCACTGAATGTTTTGAAGGAAGTTCCTCATGCCTGGTGTGTGTGTGTGTGTGTGTGTGTGTGTGTGTGTGTGTGTGTGTGTGTGTGTGTGTGTGTGTGTGTGTGTGTGTGTCGTGCCAAATAGGTAAAACTTGAGATATTGGCTAAAATAGCAACGCTCTTCTTGCCGAATAAGGCAAGCGAAAATTTCTGTATGCAATAATTTCGCAAAAATCATTCTGAACCTAACGAAAAAAATATATTTCATTGTGTTTGATTATTGTTAAAGTATTATAAACTTGTCTAAAATATATTTAGTTGGATTAGGCTAAATTATATTGCGCTTGTTATAATGAGGTTAGGTAAGTTTTCTTAGGTTCTTTTGGTACAAAATTCTTAATTAATTTTTGCATTAACATAAACGAAAAGAAATATATCTTTAAACGTATAAGATAAATTTTTAGAAAGGGCTTAATTTTAAACGAGTTCTTGCTAATTGACCAGTATTACCTATGCGGCATATATATATATATATGCAATAAGACCACAGTAAACAGGTGATTTCAGAGTATGCAAAACAACCACTGTGAAAGAATAGTGAAATTCCAACCGCTTTCGTGACTACTCACATTATCAAGGAACAATAAAAGTAATGCATCAAAGGAAGGCATATAAAGGGTCTTGACTGCACCTCACTATTACATCCCACAACAAAGCAACACCTGACGCGCGACTCATAAGAAAGGTAACTCTGCAGCAGGCCCGCTGGCCCAACTAGACAGGTCCTTCACACAACCTACGAACAAACTATTCTACCCAAGAATTAAGAATTTTAAAATTTATTTGTCCTGTGTATTATTAATAAATTCTTCCCAAATACAAATTGTATTTAAAAATCTTGATACAGTAAAAAAAAACTTTTGATAAAGAATTCCCCCCAAAATGCTGACGGATGTGTCTATAAGATTCCTTGTAAAATTTGCGATAAAGTTTATTACGGTCAAACTGGTAAAAGTCTCGAACTAAAATTAAAACAACATAAATATGGCATTAGAGGTGGACAAGATTCCAATGCTCTATTTATTCATGTGAGAGATTTTAACCATCCAATTGATTTTCAAAAAGTTGAGAAAGTTGTATCAAGCAAGTCTATGGTCGACAGGAATATAATTGAATCTTGTTTCATAAAAAGCAGTTTTGACAATAATATGAATATTTCCTTTGGTTTATATAAATTAGATCCATTTATAATTAATAGAATTTGGGAAGAATTTAATAATACATTGGACAAATAATAAATTTTAAAATTATTAATTCTTGGGTAAAATAGTTTGGTGGTGGGTTGTGTGAAGGACCTGTCTAGTCGGGCCAGCGGGCCTGCTGCAGTGTTCCTTTTCTTATGAGTCGCGCATCAGGTGTTGCTTTGTTGTGGGATGTGATAGTGAGGTGTGGTCTAGACCCTTTATATGCCTTCCTTTGATGCATTACTTTTATTGTTCTTTGATAATGTGAGTAGTCACGAAAGCGCTTGGAATTTCTCTATTCTTTCACAGTGGTTGTTTTGCATATATATATATATATATATATATATATATATATATATACATATATATATATATATATATATATATATATATATATATATATATATATATACAAAACAAACACTCTGAAAGAATAGAGAAATTCCAAGCGCTTTCGTGACTACTCACATTATCAAGGAACTATGAAAGTAAAGCATCCAAGGAAGCTATATAAAGGGTCTGGCCAACACCTCACTATCAGATCCCACAACGGTTAAACACCTGACGCGCGCCGACCCAACTTGGATAGGTCCTTTGCACAACTCACCCACAAACTTTTCTACCCAAGAAAATTTTAAAATTATTATTTGTCCAGTGTATTATTAAATTCTTCCCAAATTCTATTAATTATAAATGGATCTAATTTATATAAACCAAAGGAAATATTCATATTATTGTCAAAACTGCTTTTTATGAAACAAGATTCAATTATATTCCTGTCGACCATGGACTTGCTTGATACTACTTTCTCAACTTTTTGAAAATCAATTGGATGGTTAAAATCTCTTACATGAATAAATAGAGCATTGGAATCTTGTCCAGTTCTAATGCTATGTTTATGTTGTTTTAATCTTAGTTCGAGATTTTTACCAGTTTGACCGTAATAAACTTTATCGCAAATTTTACAAGGAATCTTATAGACACATCCATCAGCATTTGGGGGGGAATTCTTTATCAAAAGTTTTTTTACTGTATCAAGATTTTTGAATACAACTTTAATATTAAAAGTCTTAAGAAGAGAAGGCATATCAACCAAGTTTTCATGGAAAGGGAGAACCAACATATTTTTAGTTGAATAAGGCTGGTTGTCCCTTTTTGGATTGTAAAAAGTATTTCTAGCAACTTTAAAAGATTTATCAATTACATTTCTTGGGTATTTTAAATCATTACCTAAGAATACCCAAGAAATGTAATTGATAAATCTTTTAAAGTTGCTAGAAATACTTTTTACAATCCAAAAAGGGACAACCAGCCTTATTCAACTAAAAATATGTTGGTTCTCCCTTACCATGAAAACTTGGTTGATATGCCTTCTCTTCTTAAGACTTTTAATATTAAAGTTGTATTCAAAAATCTTGATACAGTAAAAAAACTTTTGATAAAGAATTCCCCCCAAAATGCTGATGGATGTGTCTATAAGATTCCTTGTAAAATTTGCGAACTAAGATTAAAACAACATAAATATAGCATTAGAACTGGACAAGATTCCAATGCTCTATTTATTCATGTAAGAGATTTTAACCATCCAATTGATTTTCAAAAAGTTGAGAAAGTAGTATCAAGCAAGTCCATGGTCGACAGGAATATAATTGAATCTTGTTTCATAAAAAGCAGTTTTGACAATAATATGAATATTTCCTTTGGTTTATATAAATTAGATCCATTTATAATTAATAGAATTTGGGAAGAATTTAATAATACACTGGACAAATAATAATTTTAAAATTTTCTTGGGTAGAATAGTTTGTGGGTGAGTTGTGCAATGGACCTATCCAAGTTGGGTCGGCGCGCGTCAGGTGTTTAACCGTTGTGGGATCTGATGGTGAGGTGTTGGCCAGACCCCTTATATAGCTTCCTTGGATGCTTTACTTTCATAGTTCCTTGATAATGTGAGTAGTCACGAAAGCGCTTGGAATTTCTCTATTCTTTCAGAGTGGTTGTTTTGCATATTCTGAAATCACCTGTTTACTGTGATCTTATTGCGTATATATATATATATATATATATATATATATATATATATATATATATATATATATATATATATATATATATATCCTCAGAAGAGGATCGAAATACACAGATCAATCAACCTCCTGTGTTTCCGTCTCCTTGTGGGTTAATGTTGATCAAATTACTGCAAATACACAACAGATCATTCACCTCAACAGAAGCCTCTAAGAGATAAAATCAACCATCATTAATGGAAGGAAAATAAGCACAAGACTAGAGCAAGGAAAATAACACAGTAAGAGGAATATCAATTAGTTATCTACTACCCCCTATCCTCAACCCTTATCCCAACTCTCTCTCCACCTCATCTCCTGCTTTCTTACCCCAGTCTATCCCTCTGGTATACAAGGGACTCCCAATATTTTAAAAGTAAAAGGTTTTCATGTACATAGAATACCTGCAGCCTTAAGATTTAATCAGGCAGCGCTGTGGCAAAAATAAACACCTAAGTCATTGTGAACTAATGTCGAGAAATATTAGGAACAGCCAAAGTAAACTGTTGTAACCCTTAAAACTACGATGATGACGATGATAATAATGATAATGAACGAATATAAAATAAGAGGAACACAAAGTTAATAACAAAAAGATTAAGAAAATGAAAGAAAGTAAGATAATAGCGAGGACAACCAGTCACATTCCCACGTACGGTCCTTGACCTGCCACGTACGGTAGGTCACTTCATTAATTAAAAAATAAATAAAATAAAGAGGCTGAGAGGCCAGTGGCACGTCATAATGTTCACTGAGAGGAGAAGGAATCCCATTGCATGCAGGTGGTCAATAAGCCTCATTATAACAATGATTCCAGTGGACAAAACGCTCGCGTCTTACCCTGCCATGTATATTGTGCTGCTTATCAGTAGGGCCCACCAGGCCAGCCGCTACCTTGGTTTATATTGATGGATGGATAATGAGCAAATCATTTGCATAACAGTTTGATATGTTTACTGACTCAGCGAGGTTCTTCAGTCGGAATACGGAGGAGAAGCAGTAATGGAGATGTAGAATTGAGAAGGCTCAGTCCCTCAGCCATGGTGTGTGTTTAGCTTAACTTTTTCGATGAATCTGTAGAGGCGAACACATGAGAGACTGACCACCTAGGACTTGCTGCTTCTCCAGGCTGAGGGACTGACCACCTCAAACTTCTTCTCCAGGCTGAGGGACTGACCATTTCACTCGACTTCTCCAGGCTGAGGGACTGACCACCTCAAATCAGCATCTCCTCTACTTCTGCTTCTCCTCTGTATTTCGACTGACGAAGCCTGTTGTACAGGTGAAGCGTTTCTTCACTAATGAAACCAGACAGCTGGACAAGTGTCTTACTCACCAACTTGTTGGTACTGAATAATGATAATAATGACATGTATATTTGAAAAGTTCTCTGAAGCAGATGTCTATGAGTGTGCCTTCGATATAGCAGCCTTCACCTCACCCTCCGTCCGTTCAATATCCAGGAACTTAGCGTGTCCTAGATACCAATACAAATACAAACTGACAGTGCTTCTGAACGAATGGATTAACTGAAGACCAGACAATAGGGATGAAGATAGAAGAGGGGAGGAGGGAGACAGAAGAAGATAAATTGAACATATTATCAGGTGGTTATGTGGAATTACACGGGAGAGAAGAAAAGCTTCATATGAGAGAAGAGAGATGAAACTCACCGCAGAGAGGGGAAACAGAAGAGGAGGAGGAGGAGGAGGAGGAGGAGGAGAATTGATAAATTAACAATAGATGATGATGATAGCAATAAGGGTAAAGTGGAGCACCAAACATTATTTACCGTCAGGAAGGCTCAGTGTCTCCTCAAACAAGCCCTAGGGCTCCTTTCTCATAATTATGGTCGTTATAGTTGAAAGAGCGAGAGAGAGAGAGAGAGAGAGAGAGAGAGAGAGAGAGAGAGAGAGAGAGAGAGAGAGAGAGAGAGAGAGAGAGAGAGACCTAAACACTGCAGAAGGATTATTAAGTGCAGAAGTGCTGACGCTGAACAGTGTCTAAGGTGTACCTGCCTAAAGTGTACATGTGTTGCTCTAATTAGTATTTACAAAGTTCCATTTTCCTGAGACATGTGTTTCGTCTTCTGGGCGTCCATTGTTACTGATGCTGCTACTGCTGGTGCTATTGGAAACCTTTCCTCAATAAAGGTTCCCATATGTTGCATAAGTGTCTCAATCTTCAACTTGTCGGTTTTCAAAACCATTCATCACAATTGGTACTGCTGCTGGAGAATGCATTCTTTGATAGGCTTCAAACTTTTACCATGGTAGGCTTTATTAAAACAGCTTGTCACTCACTGAGTGTTTCCCGTGTAACAGCTAAAGAATATATCTTCTGATAAGTTTTAAACTCTGTTTCAAAGTCTGGTACTATTGATAGTTCTGTTACTGCTACTGGTACTGTTACTGCTACTGCTGTTGCTACTGTCACTGCTGCTGGTACTTGTACTGTTACTGCTACTGCTGTTGCTACTGTCACTGCTGCTGGTACTTGTACTGTTACTGCTGTTTATGCTTCTGGTACTCCTACTATTACTGCTAGTGCTGTTACTGTTGCTGGTATTCCTACTGCTAGTGGTACTGTTACTGGTGATACTGCTAGTGCTTCTGGTTTTTCTGCTAATACTACTGCTGCTGAAGGTACTTATAATGCTGTTGATACTGATGCTGCTGTTGACATTGCAACTGTTGATATTGCTACTATTGATCTTACTGTTGTTGTTGCTGTTGCTGTTGACATTGCAACTGCTGATATTGCTACTGTTGATCTTACTGTTGTTGTTGTTGCTGCTGCTGTTGACATTGCAACTGCTGATATTGCTACTGTTGATCTTACTGTTGTTGTTGCTGCTGCTGTTGACATTGCAACTGCTGATATTGCTACTATTGATCTTACTGTTGTTGTTGTTGCCGCTGCTGCTGTTGCTGCTACTACTACTGTTGCTATTGCTACTGCTTTTGTTGCGCTGTTACTGCTTCTGAAGTTGCTGTTGCTGCTGTTGCTGCTGTTGCTGCTGCTGCTACTGTTACTTTCCAGCCACTCACCTTTAGTTTCTAGCAAATAACAGCCCACCAAAACACTTCCAAGTCCTTATTTAATCTCTACCCAACCCTATCCCTCTTCCCTTCCTCTTCCTACCTTTCTCTTCCTCCCTCTCTCCCTCTCTCTCCTGCCTCCCATCCCCCACGTCCACCTAGCTAGGAGTTCCCAGCTCCACCCAGGGGCAAACCAGAAGATATTAGAGAGATTTGCTGAGAGCGGCCATAGCAGTTCTGCTTGAGAAGGAGTCTTAACCAGGTCGGCATTTGTTGAAAACTATGGTAAACCTAGCCGAATTGCTGGGAGTGTTGGAGGAGCTGGGAGCGTTGGAGGAGCTGGGAGCGTTGGAGGAGCTGGGAGCATTGGAGGAGCTGAGAGAATAACGGACTGTGTCGCGCATCCTGTGTGCATGTAGATATGTATATGTATACCTATATATAGATATGCCTGTACCTATATGTACGACCTGTATGTATGTCTGAGGGTATGTGTGTGAGAGAGAGAGAGAGACAGAGAGAACATACATGCAGTCTCAAAGTAATCAGATTGATAAATTAGGGAAATTGAAATGACTGGCGGAAGGAAAGTAAGGAATACTCTTTCCCTTAAAAAAGTGTGCGCTTGAAAGTCTGACCAATCTCAATATAGAGCAAAAAGGAAAAGAGAAAACGGAAGGAATGTTTTTTAGGGGGAAAGGGAGAGAAATCTTTTAAAGAAAGCAGAATTCACGAGAGAAAAAAAGTCGTGAATCTCAAGAGAAAACTAGAATGGGAGAGAATGTAAACTTAAGATATAAAGTTAGGCCAAGATGGCATAAAAACCACCTCAGAATGGCCTTCTGAGCCGGAACAATATATTCGCAGACTCATTTGCATCGGTAATTGTACGCTGGGGGACACGCTGGTAATACCAACAGAGAGTGTTCTCATTCCTGGAGGTGGGAAACCCCAGTCCTAGAGTTGTTGTCCTTGCTACAGACTCAACTTGAGGCTTCTAGTGGGAACCCTCAGTCCTCCCGTTTAGTACTATGCATTTTTCGGGGCTAGTGTCATTTTATTTAGTGTCAGTTACGTTTAGAATTGCAGTGCCACGGCATCACACGCACATACACAGGAACTGTGACATGACCCACTGCAGTAATATGTAGGTGGGTGAGTACACACACACACACACACACAAGACACTGTACACCGTGTACATCAGGCCCATACTGGAGTATGCAGCACCTGTTTGGAACCCGCACTTGATCAAGTACGTCAAGAAATTAGAGAAAGTGCAAAGGTTTGCGACAAGGCTAGTTCCAGAGTTAAGGGGAATGTCCTATGAAGAAAGGTTAAGGGAAATCGGCCTGACGACACTGGAGGACAGGAGGGTCAGGGGAGACATGATAACGACATATAAAATACTGCGCGGAATAGACAAGGTAGACAAAGACAAGATGTTCCAGAGAGGGGACACAGAAACAAGGGGTCACAATTGGAAGTTGAAAAATCAGATGAGTCAAAGGGATGTTAAAAAGTATTTCTTCAGTCATAGAGTTGTCAGGCAGTGGAATAGCCTAGAAAATGACGTAGTGGAGGCGGGAACCATACATAGTTTTAAGATGAGGTTTGATAAAGTTCATGGAACAGAGAGAGAGAGAGGACCCAGTAGCAACCAGTGAAGAGGCGAGGCCAGGAGCTAAGAGTCGACCCCTGCAACCACAAATAGGTGAGTGCAAACAGGTGAGTACACACACACACACACACACACACACACACACACACAGGATGAGCGGCACAGTCCGATATATTCCCAGCTCCTACAACACTCCCAGGAGCTATGACGCAACTCCTTCAACCACAACTGAGTACACACATACACACACACACACACACACACACACACACACACACACACACACACACACACACACACACACACCTTTAGCCAAACAACCGAATACAAAGCGTAACGAACAAACACAACGCGAGAATTGGCGAGCGGAAATAAAGATGATGCAGAGTGTATCACAGCGGGTTGTGTCTTACTGTTTGACGACTCTCAGTGTTCCCTTAGCAAGAGTCCATTGTGATGGCATGGAGGCTTACAGCAGAAGGCTGAAAGCAGCAGGCTGAGAGCAGAAGACAGAGCTGGAGGCTGAGAGCAGAAGACAGAGCTGGAGGCTGAGAGCAGAAGACAGAGCTGGAGGCTGAGAGCAGAAGACAGAGCTGGAGGCTGAGGTCAGGAGACTGAGAGCAGCAGGCCCAGTAGTTAGATCGTTGTGAATTTTGACTTGCTTTTTGCGAGGCGAGCTAGAATAACACAAGTTCGATCCCTGTCTAGCTGCAGTTTGTTACTGCTTAAAAACCACTTGTTCATGGTTACATTAATAATAATAATAATAATAATAATAATAATATATATATATATATATATATATATATATATATATATATATATATATATATATATATATATATATATATACCAACACTGCGGCTTGCCGATGATTCGAACCCATGTCGTTCTGGTCCACCTCATGTTGAGCTAAAAATCACACATAACGCTCTAACCCACGGGACCACGCAAACCTACAAGAATGACGCACCCAGCGTCATGTGTGGGTGTCTTTGAGCTAATTTCATTCTACTCCCCGTTTGGTGTACTAGCCTTACGAGCTTCATATAAATATTATATCATTCTTGTAGGATTGCGTGATTCCGTGAGTTAGAGCGCCATGTGAGATTTTCGCTCACCATGAGGTGGGCCAAAACATGGGTTCGAATCCTCGGCTGGTCGCAGTGTTGTTATTGATTAATACCACTCGTTCGTGGTTAAAATATATATATATATATATATATATATATATATATATATATATATATATATATATATATATATATATATATATATATATATATATATATATATATATAAAAGCCATGCGCTGGCATGGCAAAACGTGTGGGGGGCTAGCTGCGGGATTTTCAATTATAACTCCGGATCAAGGAGGCTGACCAGGATCAGACTGAACAGGACTTACTGTGAATACTCTGGGAAGATTCCAATGAAGTGAGAAGACATTTCAGTGCACCGTTTCAAGGTAAATTGTGGAAGTGTTGTGCAGTTTTTGAATGTTGGTGAGTGGTGGTAGTGGGGAAGGCGGCCAATGGAGGGGGAGGGGAGAATAAGGCCTACACTCTGTGTCAGTACCGACCAAGATTATCGTACATACAAACCTCGAAAAACTCTTATAAAAACATCTATCACCAGCACCATGCTTCCAGTTAACTTGGAAATGATTGTGTCGATGCATGGACTATTTAGAGGCGCATGTTATGGAAAAACAATGTGGAATTAATGTTAACGAGGGAGCGACCAGTCAGTGCATCCTCCCCCACGTCACGGGGGTGGGTGGAAGAGGCGCGGTGTGTATCTAGATGGTGAGCTAACACATTGGTTCAGCAGTGCCCATACCCACATTGTTCATAGTGTACATGAGAAACAAATAATATGTGTATTGTAAGACGGTGTGAACAATATATAGTGTGCAAGTCCATGTGTACTGTACTCCCCGGGATAACCCCATTCAACAACCTGCGCCTCCCCCACCCAATTCCCAGGGAAAGTTTTCCCCTTCCCCTTCCCCTCCCAGCCCCTCACCAGCCCCTCAAACTCTACCAGGCCACCACGGTCAAGTTCACTACCTTCCACGCACCATACCCACCCAGCATGTCATACTCCACTCCTATTGTCTAGTCTTGCAGATGGATGCCAACCAGGAGGAAGCAAGCAGCCAGGGAAATGGCACGGCTGGCAATAGTAGGAGAGGCAAGTGTCGGTCATGCTTACAGCTTCGTTGTCTCAACTCTAATGGTTTCCTCCACAAACATGGTAGTTGCCCTGGTTCAGGATGTTCTCCTGTGGAAAGTGATGATCCAGAGCCACCTCAGGCACCTGAACCCACTCCAACAGGTCTCATCTCATCATACAATATCTTGGAAGCAATTAAAGCAACATGTACCAGAACACTCACACATATTCCCAAAGCAGCCTGTCCACGTGCAGCTGGGAAACTTACAGACCTCATGAAAAAAGTAAACGATGGCTCCACTATCTTAAATGCTCCACAAACCATCAAGGCATGGCACAACTTGCTACTTTTTGGCAATGTCTGCTTAGCTGTGCCGGAAAGAAGGGGGAAGAGACTAGCCTCAATGATAATTAAATCCTTAAGAGATTTTCCTAGAGCTGATAACCTCATTCGCCTTCCCCGTCAACACAAAAAAGGGAGAGACAGAACCCCCACTCACTCCACTGACAGTGAAAAAGTCAGAGTCCAGGTGAGCAAGAAAATTGAAGAGGGCAACACAGTGGGGGCAATCAGAATTATTACCAGTGAAGATACAGTTGCTCTCAGGGATGCTGACACGACTGAAGCACTTAGAGGAAAGCACCCTGCCAGGGAAACCAGGGGCACCACCAGTTCCAACACCTCTGTCCCCACTGTGGAACCATTGATTGTGGAAGACTCAGACTTTTACAAAGCAATAATGTCATTCCCATCTGGCTCTGCTGGGGGTTACACTGGAATAAGGCCACAGCATTTAAATGAAATGGTTAATCCAGTTATTGGGGAAATTGCAGAGACACAGCTTTCAGAGATCACAAGGTTCGTCAACAATTCCTTGGCTGGTCTGATTCCTGATGAAATTAGACCTTTCTTTTTTGGTGCAACATTTTGTGCACTTAAAAAAAAGGATGGAGGAATTCGGCCAATTGCAGTAGGCAACACGTTACGCCGCCTCGTATTCAAAGCTGCTGTCCGAAGTATTCGTGCACAGGCAGCCATGATGCTTCAACCAAACCAGCTTGGCTTTGGAGTCTCTCAAGGAAGTGAAGCAGCGGTTCATGCAACAAGGGCGTATATCAACATCCTGCCTGAGGACAATGCAGTTGTAAAATTAGTTTTCAAGAATGCATTCAATCTCCTGAAAAAGAGACGTGGTATTAGCAGCAGTACAAGAACATTTCCCTGGTCTTTTCCCTTTTGTTGCAGCTGGGTATAGCAAGGAATCAATGCTTCTCTTTGGAGAGCATGAAATCACATCATCTGAGGGTGTCCAACAAGGAGATCCTCTTGCACCATTACTCTTCTGTATAGCAGTTAGGGAAATCACAGTCAGACTGACCAGCGAGCTAAACATCTGGTTCCTAGATGATGGCACACTAGCAGGTACAAAGGAGTCCCTCCTACATGATCTTACACAGGTAATGACACGGGGACAGGAAATGGGTCTCATCCTGAATCCATCCACATGTGAAATCATCTCAGTCAATCAACAAGTGATAAATGCAGTGAGATCAAAACTACCAGGAGCAGCAGTCATTGCCCCCACAAACAGTGTCTTGCTAGGAGCACCTCAGGGAAGCAATGCCATTGACACAATTCTCAGGAAGAAATTGGAAGAGTTAAGGAGAATGGAACAACGAATAGGCAATCTGGACACCCACGATGCCTTGTACCTTCTCACAAAGTGCTTGAGTCTGCCCAGGTTGACATATTTCCTAAGATGTGCACCTTCATATGATAACTCTATACTGTACGAATATGACAGTATCCTGAGGCAGATTTTTACGAAAGTACTTAACCTTACTCTAGAAGACGGGCAGTGGAACCAAGCTACACTTCCAGTCAGACTATGAGGCATTGGTGTCCGCAAGTCATCACAGATTGCACTACCTGCTTTTCTATCCTCATGCATTGCATCCAGAGGGCTTGTAGCAGCGATTTTCCCTGAACATCTTAGGGACAAGATTGGAGTCCAGGACCAAAAGTTCATTGATGGAGCCATGATCTGGGATAATCTAACGGGCTCTGAAACCAGACCTGCTCCCCCCCAACAACTACAAACAATCGCACTGGGATGGTCCAATAGTGGAAAATATAGCCTCAACAATGCTTCAGAGTGTGTCAGGGAAGGATAGAGCCCGCCTCCCGGCAGTGAGAGCACCTCATGCAGGGAATTTTCTGTTGGCTGTTCCCAACTCCAGCCTTGGCACACGCCTCGACCCACAGACCATCCACATCGGTGTTGCCCTTCGACTTGCCGCCCCTATTCTCGCCGAACACAGGTGTATTTGTGGCAGTGAAGCAGCAGACCGATTCGGGTACCATGGTCTTGTGTGCCGTAAATCCGAGGGAAAGATTGCAAGACATGAGGAGGTTAATAACATTATCAAGAGGAGCCTCACAACAGCCGGATGCCCAGCAGTAAGGGAGCCACCCCAGCTATGCAGATCTGATGGCAACCAGAAGCGTCGAGATGGTATCACCCTTCAAGCCTGGACAGATGAGAAGCAGGTGGTGTGGGACTATACATGTGCATCTACCTTGGCTGATATCTATCTCCAATACACCAGGGAGGAAGGAGGGGCAGCTGCCAGCTTCAGGGAGTCCCAAAAGTCTAGAAAATATTGAGAACTTGCCCATCATTATATGTTTGTTCCCATAGGCTCAGAGACCATTGGCTTATGGGGAAAGAATGCATCTTAATTCCTTAAGGAGCTGGGAAAAAGACTCATCAGGGTAACTAGGGATCCCAAAGCAGCTAGTTTTCTGTTCCAGCTGCTCAGTGCGGCTGTTCAAAGGGGTAATGCCTGCTGCATTTTGGGCACACGCCCCAGCTCTGAGGAGCTGGATGAGATTTTCGCCCTATAATCGGTGATGCACACGTAACATCATGTACCGTATATGCCACCTTTATATCAATGTATCTCTTAAATCTTTTGTACCATATTATGTTATAAAATATTCCTACTGGTAAAAAAAAAATATGAAAAGATGGGGTGGTAAGGGAAGTGGAATATTCAAACGGCTTCAGGAAGAAATCCAAATATTCTTTCTTGAAGCCTTTTTATCCACTTCTCCGAGGCTATGGGTCCCACAATTTACACCAGAGGTGAACCCCATCCTATATATATATATATATATATATATATATATATATATATATATATATATATATATATATATATATATATATATATATATATATATATAATTATGCAAAAATCACGAACTAACGATAGAAGATGTAAAACAACCACGGGGTGAGTGTAATGATAAATCGAGGCCTTTCGTGTTACATTCAACACATCAGGAGTTTGCAATAAAGATAGACAACGTTAGAAAGCTTCAAAAGGCTGAGAAATTTGTAACTTACACATCAATAGCTGAACGTGGGTTGTATCCAGGATCGGATGGAGAGGTTAGGCAGGTTACCTATTACCTGTTCCTTCTGTGCACCTAGCAGTAAATAGGTAGCTGGGTGCCACTCCCTGGGGGAGACATAAGTATGAGCTTAGGTAATAAGGTTCGGAAAGGATAAAGCTCTTCTTCCATTTCTCCTAATCCTCCTTTTTTCTTCTTTTCCTTCCTTCTTCCTAATTCTTCATCCTAATTATTCTTCTTCTTCCTAATTATTATTCTTTTTTATAATTATTCTTCTTCCTAATTATTCTTCTTCTTCCTAATTATTCTTCTTCCTAATTCTCCTTCTTCCTAATTCTTCTTCTTCTTCCTAATTCTCCTTCTTCTTCCTAATTATTCTTCTTCTTTCTAATTCTCCTTCTTCTTCCTAATTATTCTTCTTCTTAATTCTTCTTCTTCCTCCAAATTTTCATTTTCTTTCTTCTTCCTAATTCTTCTTCTTCTTCCTAATTCTTCTTCTTCCTCCAAATTCTTCATTTTCTTTCTTCTTCCTTCTTCTTTCTTATTTTCCTCATTTTGCTTTTTTCTCTTTCTTTCTTCATCTTTTTAACAAGATGTAATTTACACAAAGGCGTCTATGTTGTACCAGATAAGAGATCTCTCCTTGAAAATGTATATTAAACACTAATTCCAACGGAGTTATTCCCTGGGAGGTCGAAGGATCCAGGTTACGCTAATTACTCCCTGGGAGGTCGATTGATCCAGGTACACTCATTACTCCCTTTGACGTCTAATGACCGCTTAGTCTAATTACGCCCCTTGATTACCCGGAGGGGATCGAATAATTTCTTCTTACTTTAATTTCTCCCTGATAGGTCGAATGACAACCCCTTTGATTACTCCCTGAGATGTCGAATGACACCCCCTTTGATTACTCCCTGAGGTGTCGTATGACACCCCCTTTGATTACTCCCTGAGATGTCAAATGACACCCTTTGATTAGTTCCTGGGAGGTCGAATGTCCCCTCTTTCCTCCACGTGAAAGGTGGAATGATCCCTTTGATTGCTCTTTAGGGAGGTCGAATGCCCTCCGTTTACTCTTATTACTCCCTGGGAAGTTGAATAATCCTTGAAAGGATTATTTCTCCAGTAAGAAAATTCTCTGGAAATACCTTGGGGAAGAACCTGTGGCCGTGGTGGCGAACTTGTGGCCCCTGGTGGCGAACTTTTGGCCCTGGTGACGAACGTGTGTCCCTGTTGGCGAACTTGTGGCCCTGGTGGCTAACTTGTGGCCCTGGTGGCGAACTTGTGACCCCTGCTGGCGAATTTGTGGCCCCTGGTGGCAAACTTGAGGCGAACATGTAGCCTCTGGTGGCGAACTTGTGGTTTCTGGTGGCGAACTTGTGGTCCCTGGTGGGGAACTTGTGGTCCCTGGTGGCGAACTTGTGGTCCCTGGTGGCGAACTTGTGGTCCCTGGTGGCGAACTTGTGGCCTTTGGTGGCGAACTTGCGGCCTCTGATGGCGAACTTGTGGCCTCTGGTGGTGAACTTGTGGCCTCTGGTGGTGAACTTGTGGCCTCTGGTTGCGAACTTGTGGCCCCTGGTGACGAACTTGTGGCCCCTGATGGCGAACTTGTGGCCTCTGGTTGCGAACTTGTGACCCCCTGCTAGCGAATTTGTGACCCCTGGTGGCAAATTTGTGGTCCCTGATGGCGAACCTGTGGCCTCTGGTTGCGAACTTGTCCAGAAAAATTCCCCGCCTCGAAAGGAATAGATTTTGAAGTTGAATTCATGTCGGGAGATGTTGGGGAATTATCCCTAGAAGGTGGGGGAACACCTGAAATGGAGGAAAAGGATGGGTGTGAGGGGAAATAAAAGTAAAGCGGAGAAGAAACAGGAAGAGATAAAAAGAGGAGGATTTATTGTAACCCTGTCAAACCCTGTGTAAAAAAAATGGGGAAAAAAAAGAGGAAGAGGAGTAAAGAAAAAGATGAGGAAAAAACAACAAGAATAAAAACAGAAGAGTAGAAAGAGGAGTAGAAGCAGAAACAGGAAGAGGAGAAACAGGAGAAGAATCAGAAACATGAAGGGGAGAAACAGGAGAAGAAGCAGAAACATGAAGGGGAGAAACAGGAGAAGAAGCAGAAACATGAAGGGGAGAAACAGGAGAAGCAGCAAAAACAGGAAGGGAAGAAATAGGAGAAAAGAGAAAGAAAAAGAAAATTAAAAAGGCAGAAGTCAGGCGGAGGATGGAGAAGAGGAAGAGGAAGATCGAGAAGCGAGGATGCGAGAGAAAGAAGGAGAGGATGAGGAGGAAGAGGGAGAAAGGGAAGAGGGCGAGAAGGGAGAAGCGGAAACTCAAACATAAAAATTTAAAATATTTTTTCATTTCCACTTCAATGGCATTCATGTTTGATGGGAAATGAAGAATGGGAGAGAGGGAACAAATAAAGGGACAGGGAGGGAATAATTAAGAGGGACAGGGAGGGAACTAGGAAGAGAGACAGGGAGGGAACAAATAAGATGAACAGGGAAGGAACAAAAACGAGGGATAGGGAGCGAAAAAATAAGAGGGACAGAGAGGGAACAAGTAAAAAGGATGGAGGGAACAAACAAGAGGGACAGGGAGGGAACAAGTAAGAAGGACAAGGAGGGAACAAATAAGAGGGACAGGGAGCGAACAAATAAGAAGGACAGGGAGGGAAAAAAAAGAGTGACAGGGAGGAAACAAATAAGAAGGACAGCGAGGGAACAAATACAAGGGACAGAG
The DNA here is from genome assembly GCF_038502225.1 of Cherax quadricarinatus. Lineage (NCBI taxonomy): Eukaryota > Metazoa > Arthropoda > Malacostraca > Decapoda > Parastacidae > Cherax > Cherax quadricarinatus. The sequence continues at coordinate 52,397,014 of NC_091295.1, forward strand.
AGGGAACAAATAAGAGGGACAGGGAGGGAACAAATAAGAGGGACAGGAAGGGAACAGAAAAGAGAGACAGGGAGGGAACAAATAAGAGAGAGAGGGAAGGAACAAGCAAGAGAGACAGGGAGGGAACAAGTAAGAGAGACAGGGAGGGAAACACTAAGAGAGACAAGGAGCGAACAAATAAGAGGGACAGGGTGGGAACAAGAGAGACAGAGAGGAAACAAATAAGAAGGACAGGAAGGGAACAAATAAGAGGAACACAGAGAGAACAAATAAGAGGAACAGCGAGGGAACAAATAAGAGGGACAGGGAGGGAACAAATAAAAGGGACAGGAAGGGAACAGATAAGAGTGACAGGGAGGGAACAAATAAGATGGACAGGGAAGGAAAAAGTAAGAGAGAAGAGAGAGGGAACAAGTAGGAGAAAGAGGGAGGGGACAAGAGAGACAGGAAGGGAGCAAGTAAGAGAGACAAGGAGGGAACAAATAAGAGAGACAGGGAGGGAACAAATAAGAGGGACAGGGAAGGAACAAGTAAGAGAGACAAAGAGAGAACAAATAAGAGGAAAAGGGTGGGAACAAGTAAGAGGGACATGGAGAGAACAAATAAGAGGGACAGGAAGGGAACAAATAAGAGGGACACAGAGGGAACAAATAAGAGGGACAGGGAGGGAACAAATAAGAGGGACAGGGAGGGAACAAAAAAGAGGGACAAAGGGAACAAATAAGAGGGACAGGGAGGGAACAAACAAGAGGGACAGGGAGGCAACAAATAAGAAGGACAGGAAGGGAACAAATAAGAGGGACAGGGAGAGAACAAATAAGAGGGACAGGGAGGGAACAAATAAGAGGGACAGATAGGGAACAAGTAAGAGGGACAGGGAGGAAACAAATAAGAGGGACAACGAGGGAAGAAATAAGAAGGACAGGGAGGGAATAAATAAGAGGGACAGGGAGGGAACAAAAAAGAGGGACAGGGAGGGAAGAAGAGAGACAGGAAGGGAACAAATAAGAGGGATAGGGAGGGAAGAAATAAGTAGGACAGGGAGGGAACAAATAAGAAGGACAGGGAGGGAACAAATAAGAAAGAATGGAAGGGAAGAAATAAAAGGGACAGGGAGGGAACAAATATGAGGGACAGGGACGGAAGAAATAAGAGGGACAGGGAGGGAGCAAATAGCAAGGACAGGGAGGGAAAAAGTGAGAGGGACAGGGAGGGAACAAATAAAAGAGACAGGGAGGGAACAAATAAGAGGGACAGAGAGGAAACAAATAAGAGGGACAGGGAGGGAACAAATAAGAGGGACAGGGAGGGAACAAATAAGAAGGACAGGGAGGGAACAAATGAGAGGGACAGGGAAAGAAGAAATAAAAGGGACAGAGAGGGAACAAATAAAAGGGACAGGAAGGGAACAGATAAGAGGGACAGGGAGGGAACAAATAAGATGGACAGGGAGGGAAAAAGTAAGAGAGAGAGAGAGGGAACAAGTAGGAGAGAGAGGGAGGGAACAAGAGAGACAGGAAGGGAGCAAGTAAGAGAGACAAGGAGGGAACAAATAAGAGAGACAGGGAGGGAACAAATAAGAGGGACAGGGAAGGAACAAGTAAGAGAGACAGGGAGAGAAAAAATAAGAGGAAAAGGGTGGGAACAAGTAAGAGGGACATGGAGAGAACAAATAAGAGGGACAGGAAGGGAACAAATAAGAGGGACACAGAGAGAACAAATAAGAGCGACAGAGAGGGAACAAATAAGAGGGACAGGGAGGGAACAAATAAGAGGGACAGGGAGGGAACAAAAAAGAGGGACAGAAAGAGATCAAATAAGAGGGACAGGGAGGGAACAAATAAGAGGGACAGGAAGGGAACAAATAAGAGGGACAGGGAGAGAACAAATAAGAGGGACAGAGAGGGAACAAATAAGAGGGACAGGGAGGAAACAAATAAGAGGGACAACGAGGGAAGAAATAAGAAGGACAGGGAGGGAAGAAATAAGAGGGACAGGGAGGGAACAAAAAAGAGGGACAGGGAGGGAAGAAGAGAGACAGGAAGGGAACAAATAAGAGGGACAGGGAGAGAAGAAATAAGTAGGACAGGGAGGGAACAAATAAGAAGAACAGGGAGGGAACAAATAAGAAAGAATGGGAGGGAAGAAATAAAAGGGACAGGGAGGGAACAAATATGAGGGACAGGGACGGAAGAAATAAGAGGGACAGGGAGGGAGCAAATAGCAAGGACAGGGAGGGAAAAAATGAGAGTGACAGGGAGGGAACAAATAAAAGAGACAGGGAGGGAACAAATAAGAGGGACAGAGAGGAAACAAATAAGAGGGACAGGGAGGGAACAAATAAGAGGGAAAGTGAGGGAACAAATAAGGAGAGGGAGGGAACAAATGAGAGGGACAGGGAGGGAAGAAATAAAAGGGACAGAGAGGGAACAAATAAAAGGGACAGGAAGGGAACAAATAAGAGGAACAGGGAGGGAACAAATAAGAGGGAAAGAGAGGGAACAAGAGAGACAGGGAGGGAAGAAAACAGACAGCGGGGAACAAGAGAGAGACAGGGAGCGAACAAAAGAGAGAGGAGGGAACAAGGAAGACTGGAGGGAACAAAAAAGGCAGGTAGGAAACAAATCAAAAAGACAGAGAAGGAACAAATAAAAAGGACAGGGAGGGAACAAATAAGAGGGACAGGGAGGGAACAAACAAGAGGTAAAGGGACGGAACAGATAAGAGGGACATGGTAGGAACAGATAAGAGGGACATGGTGGGAACAAATAAGAGGGACAAGGAGCAAACAAACAAGAGAGACAGAGAGGGAACAAATAAGAGTGACAGGAAAGGAGCAAATAAGAGAGACAGGGAGGGAACAAAAAAGAGTGAAAGAGAGGGAACAAATAAAAGGGAAAAGGACGGAACAAATAAGAGGAAAAGAGAGGGAACAAATATAAAAGAGGGAAGGGAGGGAATAAATAAGAGAGACAGGGAGGGAAGAAATAAGAGGGATATGAAGGGGACAAATAAGAGGGACAGAGAAGGAACAAATAACAGAACAGGGAAGGAACAAATAAGAGGGGCAGAGAGGGAACAAATAAGAGAACAGGGAAGGAGCAAATAAGAGGGACAGGCAGGGAACAAATAGGAGGGACAGGGAGGAAAAAAATAAGAGAGAAAGGGAGGAAAAAATAAGAGGGAAAGGGAGGGAACTAGTAAGAGAGACAGGGAACAAATAAGAGGGACAGGGAGGGAACAAATAAGAGGAACAGGGAAGGAGCAAATAAGGACAGGCAGGGAACAAATAGGAGAGACAAGGAGGGAACAAATAAGAGGGAAAGGGAGGAAACAAGTAAGAGAGACAGGGAGGGAAGAAATAAGAGGGACAGGGAAGGAACAAATAAGAGGGACAGAGGAGGAGCAAATAAGAGGGACAGGCAGGGAACAAATAGGAGGGACATGGAGGGAACAAATAAGAGGCAAAGGGAGGGAAAAATAAAAGGTACAGGGAAGGAGCAAATAAGTGGGACAGGGAGGGAAGAAATAAAAGGGAAGGGAGGGAACGAATAAGAGGGACAGGGAGGGAACAAATAAAAGGGAAGGGAGGGAACAAATAAGAGAGACAGGGAGGGAACAAATAAGAGGGACAGGGAGGGAACAAATAAGAAGGAAAGAGAGGGAACAAATAAGAGGGACACAGAAGGAACAAGAGAGACAGGGAGGGAAAAATAAGAGGGAAAGGGAGGGAACAAGCAAGAGAGACAGGGAGGGAACAAATAAGAGGGACAGGGAGGGAACAAATAAGAGGGACAGAAGGAACAAGAGAGACAGGGAGGGAAAAAATAAGAGGGAAAGGGAGGGAACAAGCAAGAGAGACAGGGAAGGAACAAATAAGAGGGACATGAGGGAACAAATATGAGGGACAGAGAGGGAACAAATAAGAAGGACAGAGAGGGAACAAGCAAGAGGGACAGAGAGGGAATAAATAAGAAGGACAGGGAGGGAACAAATAAAAGGGAAGGGAGAGAACGAATAAGAGAGACAGGGAGGGAACAAATAAGAGTGACAGGGAGGGAACAAATAAGAGGGACAGTAGGGAACAAATAAGAGTGACAGAGAGGGAACAAACAAGAGGTACATGGAGGGAACAAATAAGAGGGACAGGGAGGGAACAAATAAAAGGGAAGGGAGGGAACGAATAAGAGAGACAGGGAGGGAACAAATAAGAGGGACAGGGAGGGAACAAATAAGAGGGACAGAGAGGGAACAAATAAGTGGGACAGAAAGGGAACAAATAAGAGGGACAGTAGGGAACAAATAAGAGTGACAGAGAAGGAACAAACAAGAGGGACAGGGAGGGAACAAATAAAATGGAAGGGAGGGAACGAATAAGAGAGACAGGGAGGGAACAAATAAGAGGGACAGGGAGGGAACAAATAAGAGGTTAAGAGAATAAACAAGAGAGACAGGAAGGGAACAAATAAGAGGGACAGGGAGGGAACAAATAAGAGGGACAGAAAGGGAACAAGTAAGAGAGACAGGGAGGGAACAAATAAGAGGGACAGGGAGGGAACAAATAAGAGGGACAGAAAGGGAACAAGTAAGAGAGACAGGGAGGGAACAAATAAGAAGGACAGGGAGGGAACAAATAACAGAATAGGGAGGGAACAAATAAGAGGGACAGAGAGGGAACAAATAAGAGGGACAGGGAGGGAGCAAATAGGCACAGTGAAGGAACAAATAAGTGGGACACAGCAGGAACAAGAGAGACAGGGAGGGAAAAAATAAGAGGGAAAGGGAGGGAACAAGCAAGAGAGACAGGGAAGGAACAAATAAGAGGGACATGGAGGGAACAAATAAGAGGGACAGGGAGGGAACAAATAAGATCGATAGGGAGGGAACAAATAAGAGGGACAGGGAGGGAATAAATAAGAGAACCAGAGAAGGAACAAGAAAGACAGGGAGGGAACAAATAAGAGGGACAGGGAGGGAACAAATATGAGGGACAGGGAGGGAACAAATAAGTGGGACAGAGAGGGAACAAGCAAGAGGGACAGAGAGGGAACAAATAAGAAGGACAAGGAGGGAACAATTAAGAGGGACAGGGAGGGAACAAATAAGAGGGACAGAGAGGGAACAAATAAGTGGGACAGAAAGGGAACAAATAAGAGTGACAGAGAGGGAACAAACAAGAGGGACATGGAGGGAAGAAATATGAGGGACAGGTAGGGAAGAAATAAGAGGGACAGGGAGGAAACAAATAAGAGGGACAAACAAGGAACAAATAAGAGGGACAGGGAGGAAACAAATATGAGGGACAAACAAGGAACAAATAAGAGGGACAGGGAGGAAACAAATATGAGGGACAGGGAGGGAACAAATAAGAGGGACAGAGAGGAAACAAATAAGAGGGACAGAAAAGGAGCAAATAAGAGGGAAAGGGAGGGAACAAATTAGACGGACAAGGAGGGAACAAATAAGAAGGACAGGGAGGGAACGAATAAGAAGGACAGGGAGGGAACAAATAAGAGGGACAGAGAGGGAACAAATAAATGGGACAGAAAGGGAACAAATAAGAGGGACAGTAGGGAACAAATAAGAGTGACAGAGAGGGAACTAACAAGAGAGACAAGGAGGGGACAAATAAGAGGGACAGGGAAGGAACAAATACGAGAGACAGGGAGGTAACAAATAAGAGGGACAGGGAGGGAAGAATTAAGAGGATGGGGAGGGAAAAAATAAGAGGGACAAAGAGGGAACAAATGAGAATGACAGGGACGGAACAAATAAGAGGGACAGGGAAGGAGGAAGAGAGACAGGGAGGGGACAAATAAGAGGGATAGAGAGGGAACAAGTAAGAGAAACAGTGAGGGAACAAATAAGAGGGACAGGGAGGGAACAAATAAGAAGGACAGGGAGGGAACAAATAAGAGGGACATGGAGGGAGCAAGAGAGACAGATAGGGGACAAATAAGAGGGATAGGGAGGGAACAAGTAAGAGAAACATGGAGGGAACAAATAAGAGGGACAGGGAGGGAAGAAGAGAGACAGGGAGGGGACAAATAAGAGGGACAGGGAAGGAACAAATAAGAGAGACAGGGAGGAAACAAATAAGAGTTACAGGGAGGGAAGAATTAAGAGGATAGGGAGGGAAAAAATAAGAGGGACAATGAGAGAACAAATGAGAATGACAGGGAGGGAAGAAATAAGAGGGACAGGGAGGGAACAAACAAGAGGGACAGGGAGGGAACAAACAAGAGGGACAGGGAGGGAACAAGGGAGACATTGAGGGAACAAGGGAGACAGGGAGGGAACAAGGGAGACAGGGAGGGAACAAGTGAGACAGCTAATGAACATGAGAGACAGGGATTGAACAAGGGAGACAGATAGGGAGCAAAAAAGACAGGGAGGGAAGAACTGAGACATGAAGGGAACAAGGGAGACAAGGAGTGAACAAGAGAGACAGGAAGCGAACAAAAAAATACAGGTTGGGAACAACTGAGACATGAAGGGAACAAGGGAGACAGGGAGTGAACAAGAGGTACTGGGAGGGAACAAGATATATATGGGGGGAACAACTTAGACAGGGTGGGAACAGGGGAAACTGGGATTGAACAAGACAGACAGGGAGTGAACAAGAGAGACAAGAAGGGAACAAGGGAGTCAGGGAGTGAACAAGAGAGACAGGGAGGGAACAAGAGAGATATGGGGGGAACAACTTAGACAGGGTGGGAACAGGGGAAACTGGGATTGAACCAAACAGACAGGGAGGGAACAAGGGAGACAGGGAGTGAACAAGAGAGTCAAGAAGTGAGCAAGAGGGACAGGGAGGGACCAATTGAGACATTGAGGGAAGAAGGGAGACAGGAAGTGAAGAAGAAAGACAGGGAGGGAAGAAGAGAGACAGGGAGCGAACAACTGAGACAGGGAGGGAAGAAGAGAGACAGGGAGTGAAGAAGAAAGACAGGGAGGGAACAAGGAAGACAGGGAGTGAATAAGAGAGAGAGGGAGGGAATAAGAGAGACAGGGGAACAAGAGAGACAGGGAGAGAACAAATTAGAGGGACAAAAAGGGAGCAAGAGAGACAGGGAGGGAACAAGAGAGACAGGGGGAATACGGGAGACAGGGAGGGAACAAGGCAGACAAGGAGGGAACAAATAAGAGGGACAGAGAGGGAACAAGAGAGACAGGGAGGGAACAAGTGAGAAAGGGAGTGAACAAGAAAGACAAGGTGGGAACAAGAGAGACAAGGAAGGAACAAGAGAGACAGGGAAGGAACAAGAGATAGGAGGGAACTAGAGAGTCAAGGAGGGAACAAATAAGAGGAACAGGGAGAGACCAAGAGAGACAGGGAGAGAACAAGGGACACAGAGAGATAACAAGCGAGAGAGGGAGATAACAAGAGTGACAGGGGTAACAAGTGACACAAGGAGTGAACAAGGGAAACAGGGAGGGGGAAAAAAAGTGGGACAGAGAGGGAACAAGAGAGACAGGCAAGGAACAGGAGAGACATGCAAGGAGAAAGAAAGACAGGGAGATAACAAGAGAGACAGGGAGGGAACAAGAGAGACAGGGAGGCAACCAGAGAAACAGGGGGACAAGAGAGACAGGGAGAGAATAAATAAGAGATACAGAGAGGGAACAAGAGAGACAGGGAGGGAAGAAAATAGACAGATGGGAACAAGAGAGAACAAGAGGGAACAAGAGAGACAGGGGGAACAAGAAAGACATGGATGGAAGAAATAAGAGGGACAGAGAGGGAACAAGAGAGACTAGGAGGGAGCAAATAAGAGGAACAGAGAGGGAACAAGAGAGACAAGGAGGGAACAAGAGAGACAGGGAGGGAAGAAGCGAGACAGGGAGTTAACAAGAGAGGCACGGATGGAACAAATAACAGAGACAGAGTGGAAACAAGAGAAACAGGAGGGAACAATAGTGACAGGGATGGAAAAAGAGACAGGAAGGGAACAAGAGAGACAGGGAGGGAACAAGAGAGACAGGGAGCGAAGAATATAGACAGGGGGAACAAGAGAGACAGGGAGGGAACAAATGAGAGGGACAAAGAGGGAACAAGAGAGACAGGGGTAACAAGGGAGACAGGGAGGGAACAAACAAGAGAGCCAGAGAGGGAACAAGAGAGACAGGGAGGAAACAAATAAGAGGAACAGTAAAGGAAAAGAAAGATAGGGGGGAACAAGAGAGACAGGGATGGAACAAATAACAGGGACAGAGTGGGAACAAGAGAAACAAGAGGGAACAAGAGTGACAGGGAGGGAAAAAGAGACAGGGAGAGAACAAGAGAGACAGGGAGGGAACAAACGAGAGGGACAAAGAGGGAACAAGAGAGACAGGGGTAACAAGGGAGACAGGGAAGAAACAAGGGAGACAGGGAGGGAACAAATAAGAGAGCCAGAGAGGGAACAAGAGAGACAGGGAGGGAACAATGGAGACAGGGAGTGAACAAGAAAGACAAGGTGGCAACAAGAGAGACAAGGAAGGAACAAGAGAGACAGGGAAGGAACAAGAGATAGGAGGAAACTAGAGAGTCAAGGAGGGAACAAATAAGAGGAACAGGGAGGGACCATGAGAGACAGGGAGAGAATAAGGGACACAGAGAGATAACAAGCGAGAGAACGAGATAACAAGAGAGACAGGGGGAACAAGTGACACAAGGAGTGAACAAGGGAAACAGGGAGGGGAACAAAAAAGTGGGACAGAGAGGGAACAAGAGAGACAGGCAGGGAACAGGAGAGACAATGAAGGAAAAAGAAAGACAGGGAGATAACAAGAGAGACAGGGAGGAACAAGAGAGACAGGGAGGCAACCAGAGAAACAGGGGGACAAGAGAGACAGGGAGAGAATAAATAAGAGAGACAGAGAGGGAACAAGAGAGACAGGGAGGGAAGAAAACAGACAGATGGGAACAAGAGAGACAAAGAGGGAACAAGAGAGACAGGGGAAACAAAGACATGGAGGGAAGAGCTAAGAGGGATAGAGAGGGAACAAGAGAGACTAGGAGGGAACAAATAAGAGGAACAGAGAGGGAACAAGAGAGACAAGGAGGGAACAAGAGAGACAGGGAGCGAAGAAGCGAGACAGGGAGGGAACAAGAGAGGCACGGATGGAACAAATAACAGGGACAGAGTGAAAACAAGAGAAACAGGAGGGAACAAAAATGACAGGGAAGGAAAAAGAGACAGGAAGGGAACAAGAGAGACAGGGAGGGAACAAGAGAGAGAGGGAGCGAAGAATATAGACAGGGGGAACAATAGAGACAGGGAGGGAACAAATGAGAGGGACAAAGAGGGAACAAGAGAGACAGGGGTAACAAGGGAGACAGGGAGGGAACAAATAAGAGAGCCAGAGAGGGAGCAAGAGAGACAGGGAGGAAACAAATAAGAGGAACAGGAAAGGAAAAGAGAGACAGGGGGGAACAAGAGAGACAGGGATGGAACAAATAACAGGGACAGAGTGGGAACAAGAGAAACAAGAGGGAACAAGAGTGACAGGGAGGGAAAAAGAGACAGGGAGAGAACAAGAGAGACAGGGAAAGAACAAATGAGAGGGACAAAGAGGGAACAAGAGAGACAGGGAGGAAGCAAATAAGAGGGACAGGAAAGGAAAAGAGAGACAGGGGGGAACAAGAGAGACAGGGAGAAGAAGAGAGACAGGGGGAAGAAAAGAGACAGGGAAGGAACAAGAAAGATAGGGAGGGAACAAGAGAGACAGAGAGGGAACAAGAGAGACAGTGAGGGAAAAAGAGAGAGAGTGTCGGAAAAAGAAAGACAGGGAGGGAACAAGAAGGACAGGGAGGGAACAAGAGAGATAGGGAGCGAACAAGAGAGATAGGGAGGGAACAAGAGAGACAGAGAGGGAGCAAATAGAGGGACAGAGAGGGAACAAGACAGACAGGGGGAACAAGAGACAGGGAAGGAACAAATAAGATGGACAGGGGTGGAACAAGACAGAAAGGGAGGGAACAAGACAGACGGGGAGGGAACAAGAGAGGCAGGGAGGGAACGAGGGGGGCAGGGGAAACAGGAGAGACAGGGAAGTAACAATGGAGACTGGGAGAGAACAAATAAGAGGGACAGAAAGGAAACACGAGAAACAGGGAGAGAACAAGAGAGACGGGGAGGTAAAAAGAGAGAAGGGAGGGAACGAGACAGACAGGGACGGAACAAGAGAGACAGGGAGGGAATAACAGAGACCGGGAGGGGCTAAGAGAGACAGGGAAGTAAGAAATAAGAGGGACAGCGATGGAACAAGAGAGACTGGGAGGGAACAAGAGAGACAAGGAGGGAACAAGAGAGACAGGGAGGGAACAAGAGAGAGAAAGAGGGAACAAGAAAGATAGGGAGGGATAACGACAGGCAGGGAGGGAACAAGAGAGACAAGGAGGGAACAAGAGAGACAGGGAGGGAACAAGAGAGACAGGGATGGAATAAGAGAGAGAAAGAGGGAACAAGAAAGATAGGGAGGGATAACGAGAGGCAGGGAGGGAACAAGAGAGACAAAGAGGGAACAAGAGAGACAAAGAGGGAACAAGAGAGACAGGGAGGGAACAAGAGAGACAGGGAGGGAACAAGAGAGACAAAGAGGGAACAAGAGAGACAGGGAGGGAACAAGAGAGACAGGGAGGGAACAAGAGAGACAGGGAGGGAACAAGAGAGACAGGGAGGGAACAAGAGAGACAGGGAGGGAACAAGAGAGACAAAGAGGAAACAATAGAGACAAAAAGTGAGCAAGAGAGACAGAGAGGGAGCAAGAGAGACAGGGAGGGAACAAATAAGAGGGACAGGGAAGGAGCAAATAAGAGGGACTGGCAGGGAACAAATAGGAGGGACAGGGAGGAAAAAATAAGAAGAAAGGGAGGGAAGAACTAAGAGAGACAGGGAGGGAACAAATAAGAAGTACAGGGAGGGAACAAATAAGAGGGACAGGGAAGGAGCAAATAAGAGGGAGAGGCAGGGAACAAATAGGAGGGACATGGAGGGAACAAATAAGAGGCAAAGGGAGGGAAAAATAAAAGGCACAGGGAAGGAGCAAATAAGAGGGACAGGGAGGAAACAAATAAAAGGGAAGGGAGGGAACGAATAAGAGAGACAGGAAGGTAACAAATAAGAGGCACAGGGAGGGAAGAAATAAGAGGGATAGGGAGGGAACAAATAAGAGGGAGACGGAGGGAAGAAATAAAAGGGAAGGGAGGGAAAGAATAAGAGAGACAGGGAGGGAACAAATAAGAGGGACAGGGAGGGAACAAATAAGAGGGACACAGAAGGAACAAGAGAGACAGGGAGGGAAAAAATAAGAGGATATGGGAGGGAACAAGTAAGAGAGACAGGGAAAGAACAAATAAGAGGGACAGAGAGGGAACAAATAAGAGGGACAGGGAGGGAACAAATAAGATCAATAGGGAGGGAACAAATAAGAGGGACAAGGAGGGAATAAATAAGAGGAACAAAGAAGGAACAAGAAAGACAGAGAGGGAACAAATAAGAGGGACAGAGAGGGAACAAATAAGAAGGACAGGGAGGGAACATTTTAAGAGGGACAGGGAGGGAACAAATAAGAGGGACACAGAGGGAACAAATAAGTGGGACAGAAAGGGAACAAATAAGAGGGACAGGGAGGGAACAAATAAAAGGGAAGGGAGGGAACAAATAAGAGGGACAGGGAGGGAACAAATAAGAGGGATAGGGAGGGAACAAATAAGAGGGACAGGGAGGGAACAAATAAAAGGGAAGGGAGGGAACAAATAAGAGGGAGAGGGAAGGAACAAATAAGAGGGATAGGGAGGGAACAAATAAGAGGGACAGGGGGGGAACAAATAAGAGGGACAGGGAGGGAACAAATAAGAGGGACAGAAAGAACAAATAAGAGGGACAGAAAAGGAACAAGAGAGACAGGGAGGGAACAAATAAGAGGGACAGGGAGGGAACAAATAAGAGGGGCAGGGAGGGAACAAATAAGAGGGACAGGGAGGGAACAAGTAAGAGAGACAGGGAGGGAACAAATAAGAAGGACAGGGAATGAACAAATAACAGAACAGGGAGGGAACAAATAAGAGGGACAGAGAGAGAACAAATAAGAGGGACACAGAAGGAACAAGAGAGAGAGGGATGGAAAAATAAGAGGGAAAGGGAGGGAACAAATAAGAGGGACAGGGAGGGAACAAATTCGATCGATTGGGAGGGAACAAATAAAAGGGACAGGGAGGGAATAAATAAGAGAAACAGGGAAGGAACAAGAAAGACAGGGAGGGAACAAATAAGAGGGGCAGGGAGGGAACAAATAAAAGGGACAGGGAGGGAATAAATAAGAGAAACAGAGAAGAAACAAGAAAGACAGGGAGGGAACAAATAAGAGGTACAGGGAGGGAACAAATATGAGGGACAGGGAGGGAACAAGCAAGAGGGACAGAGAGGGAACAAGCAAGAGGGACAGAGAGGGAACAAATAAGAAGGACAGGGAGGGAACTATTAAGAGGGACAGGTAGGGAATAAATAAGAGGGACACAGACGGAACAAATAAGTGGGACAGGGAGGGAACAAATAAGAGGGACACAGAAGGAACAAGAGAGAGAGGGAGGGAGAAAATAAGAGGGAAAGGGAGGGAACAAATAAGAGGGACAGGGAGGGAACAAGCAAGAGAGACAGAAAGGGAACAAATAAGAGGGACAGGAGGGAACAAATAAGAGGGACAGGGATTGAACAAATAAGAGGGACACAGAAGGAACAAGAGAGAGAGAGAGGGAAAAAATAAGAGGGAAAGGGAGGGAACAAATAAGAGGGACAGGGAGGGAACAAATAAGATCGATTGGGAGGGAACAAATAAAAGGGACAGGGAGGGAATAAATAAGAGAAACAGAGAAGGAACAAGAAAGACAGTGAGGGAAAAATAAGAGAGACAGGGAGGGAACAAATAAGATCGATTGGGAGGGAACAAATAAAAGGGGCAGGGAGGGAATAAATTAGAGAAACAGAGAAGGAACAAGAAAGACAGTGAGGGAAAAATAAGAGAGACAGGGAGGGAACAAATAAGATCGATTGGGAGGGAACAAATAAAAGGGGCAGGGAGGGAATAAATTAGAGAAACAGAGAAGGAATAAGAAAGACAGGGAGGGAACAAATAAGAGGTACAGGGAGGGAACAAGCAAGAGGGACAGAGAGGGAACAAGCAAGAGGGACAGAGAGCGAACAAATAAGAAGGACAGGGAGGGAACTATTAAGAGGGACAGGTAGGGAACAAATAAGAGGGACAGAGATGGAACAAATAAGTGGGACACAAAGGAAACAAATAAGAGGGACAGTAGGGAACAAATAAGAGTGACAGAGAGGGAACAAACGAGAGGGACATGGAGGGAATAAATAAGAGGGACAGGGAGGGAAGAAATAAGAGGGACAAACAAGGAACAAATAAGAGGGACAGGGAGGAAACAAATAGGAGGGACAGGGAGGGAACAAATAAAAGGGACAGGGAGGGAACAATTAAGAGGGTCAGACAGGGAACAAATAAGAGGGACAGATGGAACAAATAAGAGTTACAGAGAGGGAACAAATAAGAGGGATAGGGAGGGAACAAATAAGAGGGACAGAGAGGGAACAAATAAGAGGGACAGTGAGGGAACAAACAAGAGGGATAGAAAGGGAACAAATAAGAGGGACAGGGAGGGAACAAATAAGAGGGACAAGGAGGGAACAAATAAGAAGGACAGGGGGGGAACAATTAAGAGGGACAGGGAGGGAACAAATAAGAGAGACAGAGAGGGAACAAGTAAGTGGGACAGAAAGGGAACAAATAAGAGGGACGGTAGGGAATAAATAAGAGTGACAGAGAGGGAACATTCAAGAGAGACAAGGAGGGGACAAATAAGAGGGACAGGGAAGGAACAAATAAGAGAGACATGGAGGGAAGAATTAAGAGGATAGGGAGGGAAAAAATAAGAGGGACAAAGAGGGAACAATGAGAATGAAAGGGACGGAACAAATAACAGGGACAGGGAAGGAGGAAGAGAGACAGGGAGGGGACAAATAAGAGGGATAGGGAGGGAACAAGTAAGAGAAACAGGGAGGGAACAAATAAGAGGAACAGGGAGGCAACAAATAAGAGGGACAGGGAGGGAAGAAGAGAGACAGGGATGGGACAAATAAGAGGGACAGGGAAGGAACAAATAAGAGAGAGAGGGAGGTAACAAATAAGAGGGACAGGGAGGGAAGAATTAAGAGGATAGGGAGGGAAAAAATAAGAGGGACAAAGAGGGAACAAATGAGAATGACATGGAGGGAACAAATAAGAGTGACAGGGAGGGAACAAACAAGAGGGACAGGGAGGGAACAAGGGAGACATTGAGGGAACAAGGGAGACAGCCAGTGAACATGAGAGACAGGGATTGAAAAAGGGAGACAGGGAGGGAACAAAAAAGACAGGGAGGGAAGAACTGAGACATGAAGGGAACAAGGGAGACAGGGAGTGAACAAGAGAAACAAGAAGGGAACAAGGGAGTCAGGGAGTGAACAAGAGAGACAGGGAGGGAACAAGAGAGATATGGGGGGAACAACTTAAACAGGGTGGGAACAGGGGAAACAGGGTTTGAACAAGACAGACAGGGAGGGAACAAGGGAGACAGGGAGTGAACAAGAGAGACAGGAAGGGAGCAAGAGGGACAGGGAGGGACCAATTGAGACATTGAGGGAAGAAGGGAGACAGGAAGTGAACAAGAGAGACTGGGAGGGAAGAAGAGAGACAGGGAGCGAACAACTGAGACAGGGAGGGAAGAGAGACAGGGAGGGAACAACTGAGACAGGGAGAGAAGAAGAGAGACATGGGAACAAGAGAGACAGGGAGGGAACAACTGAGACAGGGAGAGAAGAAGAGAGACATGGGAACAAGAGAGACAGGGAGGGAACAAATGAGAGGGACAAAAAGGGAGCAAGAGAGACAGGGAGGGAACAAGAGAGACAGGGGGAATAAGGAAGACAGGGAGGGAACAAGGCAGACAAGGAGGGAACAAATAAGAGGGACAGAGAGGGAATAAGAGAGACAGGGAGGGAACAAGGGAGACAGGGAGTGAACAAGAAAGACAAGGTGGGAACAAGAGAGGCAAGGAAGGAACAAGAGAGACAGTGAAGGAACAAGAGATATGAGGGAACTAGAGAGTCAAGGAGGGAAAAATAAGAGGAACAGGGAGGGAGCAAGAGAGACAGGGAGAGAACAAGGGACACAGAGAGATAACAAGCGAGAGAGGGAGATCGCGAGAGAGGGAGATCACAAGAGAGACAGGGGGAACTAGTGACACAAGGAGTGAACAAGGGAAACAGGGCGTGGAACAAAAAAGTGGGACAGAGAGGGAACAAGAGAGACAGGCAGGGAACAGGAGAGACAGGGAGGCAACAAGAGAAACAGGGGGACAAGAGAGACAGGGAGGGAATAAATAAAAGAGACAGAGAGGGAACAAGAGAGACAGGGAGGGAGGAAAACGGACAGATGGGAACAAGAGAGACAAAGAGGGAACAAGAGAGACAGGGGGGAACAAGAAAGACATGGAGGGAAGAAATAATAGGGACAGAGAGGGAACAAGAGAGACAAGGAGGGAAGAAGAGAGACAGGGAGGGAAGAAGCGAGACAGGGAGGGAACAAGAGAGGCACGGATGGAACAAATAACAGGGACAGAGTGGGAACAAGAGAAACAGGAGGGAACAAGAGTGACAGGGAGGGAAAAAGAGACAGGAAGGGAACAAGAGAGACAGGAAGGGAACAAGAGAGACAGGGAGCGAAGAATATAGAAAGGGGGAACAAGAGAGACAGGGAGGGAACAAATGAGAAGGACAAAGAGGGAACAAGAGAGACAGGGGGACAAGAGAGACAGGGAGGAAACAAATAAGAGAGCCAGAGAGGGAACAAGAGAGACAGGGAGGAAACAAATAAGAGGAACAGGAAAGGAAAAGAGAGACAGGGGGGAACAAGAGAGACAGGGATGGAACAAATAACAGGAACAGAGTGGGAACAAGAGAAACAAGAGGGAACAAGAGTGACAGGGAGGAAAAACGAGACAGGGAGAGAACAAGAGAGACAGGGAGGGAACAAATGAGAGGGACAAAAAGGGAACAAGAGAGACAGGGGTAACAAGGGAGACAGGGAGGGAACAAGGGAGACAGGGAGGGAAGAAATAAGAGAGCCAGAGAGGGAACAAGAGAGACAGGGAGGAAGCAAATAAGAGGGACAGGAAAGGAAAAGAGAGACAGGGGGAACAAGAGAGACAGGGGGGAAGAAGAGAGACAGGGAGGGAACAAGAAAGATAGGGAGGGAACAAGAGGGACAGGGAGGGAACAAGAGAGACAGGGAGGGAAAAGGAGAGACAAGGTCGGAAAAAGAAAGACAGGGAGGGAACAAGAAGGACAGGGAGGGAAAAAGATAGACATGGAGGGAACAAGAGAGATAGGGAGGGAACAAGAGAGATAGGGAGGGAACAA
>NC_091295.1:52416070-52421070 GCF_038502225.1 Cherax quadricarinatus
ATTGACAACGTGGAGATAATTTATATATATAAACACAAATATACATCAATATATATATCTGTATAAATATATGTATATACATTTATATGCTATTACAAATTGGAAAGTATGTAAGTTGCTTGTGGCTCTTTTCACGATCAAAGAGCGATGATAATATATGGTCGACTGTGATCTTGTAGAGACACAGAGATTTACTGTACAGTGTAGAGGGACAATTGGTCACTATAGCGAAATACACTGAAAGACACATGGTACAGTGTAGCAGGCTACTGGTAGCTAAAGCGAGATAAACTATGAGCGGTATACGATACAGTGTAGCAGGCTGCTAGAAGCTATCGCGAGATACTGTACACTGTGAGAGATGTAAGATACAGTGTAGCAGCCTACTGGCAGCTATAGGGAAATACTGTACACTGTGAGAGATGTAAGATACAGTGTAGCAGGCTGCTAGAAGCTACAGCGACGTACTGTAGACTGTGAGAGATGTAAGATACAGTGTAGCAGCCTACTGGCAGCTACAGGGAGATATTGTACACTGTGAGAGATGTATGATGCAGTGTAGGGGTGGACCCCGGAGGTCGCTATAGCGAGAAACACTGTGATAAATACTAGACAGTGTATGTAAGGGTCGCTTGTTAGCCTTATCTATGGCCTGGTTTTTGGTAGCTGGCGAGTGCAGAGATGCGACCTTCACAGCGCCAGGAACCGGCTCATAACTCTCTTTCCGAAGGTAAGTTTCCACCAACTCCTCTCTCATCTTGCTTGGAAAGTTTGACAGTTACCTTAGCCTGTCCTGTCCCCCAGCAATCCGTAATCAACCCATCCACCCACCTAAATGGACTATATTAGCACGCTTCCATCTCGTTTTACCTTTCAGCTCCATGAATCTAACCATTCCAGATGTAGTTAAATATACCATAGCTCATCGCCACTGCAGTCGTGCTCTGTTACAGACATTTCCAGGATTCTTTCCAGCCTCCTACTCATCCTCTTTCACCTTGTGACATTCCTTACCTTGTTTTGTGGTCTCTCCGGGGTCATCTTTATCTCATTACTGGTCCCACCTCTGTCACTATAGCAAGAAGTGGGTCTCTTGGCTCTAGGAGCTGGTGTGTAATGGAAAGAGGTCCTCTAGTGGAGTCACTCCTGCTTGACTAATAAAAGTCACATTGCCATGACCTGGAACAATTCACAGACTCCCAGTTCCATGGCCTGGAACAATTTACAACTCACACAATTGAACCATAATACCCTGGCAGGAACCATTTCCTGTCTACAGTACGGTGGCTGGAAAAATTCACATCCCACAGTAACGAGGCTGAAGCAATTCACAATACTATCGTAGCTGGAGCAATTCACAGCCCACAATACCGAGGCTGGAACAATTAGTAACTATTCAACAAAATAGCCTTTCTGCGCCATTTCTATTCGTCATGGAATCTGGAGAAGGGCTCTTGATCCAAGGAATTGGAGCACCCCTTTCTATTCCTTGGATCGAATCTGTCTCCCAATCCTCAACGTGCCTATATGACCCCTACGGTTTAGCTCTTCACCTAAAGAAATATGCAGCCCAGTCTCACACTAAAAGTAATCTGCGTGTAAATTTCAACGATGCGTGGGGTGGCCCTGACACCGAGCTGTCTAACCAATTCTAACTAAACGTAACCTAAACTAACCTAATTGCTGTTTCTGTTTCTAGTACAATAACTAGTACCTCTGTTACCAGGAGACCTGGTCACATACCGGGTCGCGGTGGCGTTGATCCCTGAAACCCTCTCCAGGTATACTCCAGATATACTACTACAACTATTACTACTATACGACTGTTAGTGCTACAACTACTGTTACTACAACTACTACTACTATCAATACTATGTTACTACTGTTACCCTCACTACCATTATTACTACTAATATTTATTTTTTCAAGAAGTACAATTCTTTTAAATCCGTATCTCATACTTTCCATTCTACGACTGGACAGTATCTCCTACTTCCCACTCTGAGACTAGGCAGCGTCTTGTAGTTCCCATTGTAAGATAGGGCAGCGAATTATAGTTCCCATTCTAAGATGTGACTGTGAATTGTAGTTCCCATTCTTAGATGGGGCAGTGAATTGTAGTTCCCATTCTTAGATGGGACAGCGAACTGTAATCCCCATTCTAAGATGGGACAGTGAACTGTAGTCCCCATTCTAAGATGGGACAGTGAACTGTAGTCCCCATTCTAAGATGGGGCAGTGAACTGTAGCCCCCATTCTAAGACGGGACAGTGAACTGTAGTCCCCATTCTAAGATGGGACAGTGAACTGTAGTCCCCATTCTAAGATGGGACAGCGAACTGTAGTTCCCATTCTAAGATGGGGCAGTTAACTGTAGTCCCCATTTTAAGATGGGGCAGTGAACTGTATTCCCCATTCTAAGATGGGGCAGTGAACTGTAGTCCCCATTCTAAGATGGGGCAGTGAACTGTAGTCCCCATTCTAAGATGGGGCAGTGAACTGTAGTCCCCATTCTAAGATGGGGCAGTGAACTGTAGTCCCCATTCTAAGATGGGACAGCGAACTGTAGTTCCCATTCTAAGATGGGGCAGTTAACTGTAGTCCCCATTTTAAGATGGGGCAGTGAACTGTAGTCCCCATTCTAAGATGGGGCAGTGAACTGTAGTCCCCATTCTAAGATGGGGCAGTGAACTGTAGTCCCCATTCTAAGATGGGGCAGTGAACTGTAGTCCCCATTCTAAGATGGGGCAGTGAACTGTAGTCCCCATTCCAAGATGGGGAAGTGAACTGCAGTCCCCATTCTAAGATGGGGCAGTGAACTGAAGTCCCCATTCTAAGATGGGGTAGTGAACTGAAGTCCCCATTCTAAGATGGGGTAGTGAACTGTAGTCCCCATTCTAAGATGGGACAGTGAACTGTAGTTCCCATTCTAAGATGGGACAGTGAACTGTAGTCCCCATTCTAAGATGGGACAGTGAACTGTAGTCCCCATTCTAAGATGGGGCAGTGAACTGTAGTCCCCATTCTAAGATGGGGCAGTGAACTGTAGTCCCCACTCTAAGATGGGGCAGTGAACTGTAGTCCCCATTCTAAGATGGGGCAGTGAACTGTAGTCCCCATTCTAAGATGGGCAGTGAACTGTAGTCCCCATTCTAAGACGGGAAAGTGAATTGTAGTCCCCATTCTAAGATGGGGCAGTGAACTGTAGTCCCCATTCTAAGATGGGGCAGTGAACTGTAGTCCCCATTCTAAGATGGGGCAGTGAACTGTAGTCCCCATTCTAAGATGGGGCAGTGAACTGTAGTCCCCATTCTAAGATGGGACAGTGAACTGTAGTCCCCATTCTAAGATGGGACAGTGAACTGTAGTCCCCATTCTAAGATGGGGCAGTGAACTGCAGTCCCCATTCTAAGATGGGGCAGTGAACTGTAGTCCCCATTCTAAGATGGGGCAGTGAACTGTAGTCCCCATTCTAAGATGGGGCAGTGAACTGTAGTCCCCATTCCAAGATGGGGAAGTGAACTGCAGTCCCCATTCTAAGATGGGGCAGTGAACTGAAGTCCCCATTCTAAGATGGGGTAGTGAACTGTAGTCCCCATTCTAAGATGGGACAGTGAACTGTAGTTCCCATTCTAAGATGGGACAGTGAACTGTAGTCCCCATTCTAAGATGGGACAGTGAACTGTAGTCCCCATTCTAAGATGGGGCAGTGAACTGTAGTCCCCATTCTAAGATGGGGCAGTGAACTGTAGTCCCCACTCTAAGATGGGGCAGTGAACTGTAGTCCCCATTCTAAGATGGGGCAGTGAACTGTAGTCCCCATTCTAAGATGGGCAGTGAACTGTAGTCCCCATTCTAAGATGGGACAGTGAATTGTAGTCCCCATTCTAAGATGGGACAGTGAACTGTAGTCCCCATTCTAAGATGGGGCAGTGAACTGTAGTCCCCATTCTAAGATGGGGCAGTGAACTGTAGTCCCCATTCTAAGATGGGGCAGTGAACTGTAGTCCCCATTCTAAGATGGGGCAGTGAACTGTAGTCCCCATTCTAAGATGGGACAGTGAACTGTAGTCCCCATTCTAAGATGGGACAGTGAACTGTAGTCCCCATTCTAAGATGGGACAGTGAACTGTAGTCCCCATTCTAAGATGGGGCAGTGAACTGTAGTCCCCATTCTAAGATGGGGCAGTGAACTGTAGTCTCCATTCTAAGATGGGGCAGTGAACTGTAGTCTCCATTCTAAGATGGGGAGTGAACTGTAGTCCCCATTCTAAGATGGGGCAGTGAACTGTAGTCCCCATTCTAAGATGGGGCAGTGAACTGTAGTCCCCATTCTAAGATGGGGCAGTGAACTGTAGTCCCCATTCTAAGATGGGACAGTGAACTGTAGTCCCCATTCTAAGATGGGGCAGTAAACTGTAGTCCCCATTCTAAGATTGGACAGTGAACTGTAGTCCCCATTCTAAGATGGGACAGTGAACTGTAGTCCCCATTCTAAGATGGGACAGTGAACTGTAGTCCCCATTCTAAGATGGGACAGTGAACTGCAGTCCCCATTCTATGATGGGACAGTGAACTGTAGCCCCCATTCTAATATGGGACAGTGAACTGTAGTCCCCATTCTAAGATGGGGCAGTGAACTGTAGTCCCCATTCTATTATGGGGAAGTGAACTGTAGTCCCCATTCAAAGATGGGGTAGTGAACTGTAGTCCCCATTCTAAGATGGGGCATTGAACTGTAGTCCCCATTCTAAGATGGGACAGTGAACTGTAGTCCCCATTCTAAGATGGGGCAGTAAATTGTAGTCCCCATTCTAAGATGGGACAGTGAACTGTAGTCCCCATTCTAAGATGGGACAGTGAACTGCAGTCCCCATTCTAAGATGGGACAGTGAACTGTAGCCCCCATTCTAAGATGGGACAGTGAACTGTAGTCCCCATTCTAAGATGGGACAGTGAACTGTAGCCCCCATTCTAAGATGGGACAGTGAACTGTAGTC
>NC_091295.1:52426070-52428570 GCF_038502225.1 Cherax quadricarinatus
TGCTGGTGGGTGTGGTTGTGATGATGATGGTGGTGGGTGTATTTGTGGTAATGGTGTTGGTGGCAGTATTAGTGGCAGTTTGGGTTATGGTGGTAGGTGTGGTTGTAGCGATGGTGGTAGTATTAGTGATGTTTGTGGTTGCGGTAAAGAGTTTGCTGGTGAGGATAGCAGTGATGCTGGCGGGAATGGTGATGAAGCATGGAATTTGTCTTTATGGTGGTTGCACTGATGCAGATGATTGGTGGGTTAGGTTTGGTACTTGTGGCGGTGTTGCTATTGGTTGTGAGGGTAATGTTGGCGGCGCGTAAGGTGCCGTAATGGTTGTAGTGATGGAGCTAATACCATTGTTGGTGGTGGTGGAGTGTTGGTGTTGGTAGTAATACTATTACTGCGGTGGTGATGCTGGAGGTGGAGGTAATAGTTGCGGTGGTGGTGGTTGATGGTATTGATCATGGGGCAGGGGATGTGGTGGTGGTGATGGAGGTATTAGTGGGGGTGTGGGGGTGGTGGTGTTAGTGGGGGTGTGGGTGGTGGTGTTAGTGGGGGTGTGGGTGGTGGTGTTAGTGGGGTGTGGGTGGTGGTGGTTGTGGTGGTGATGATGTTAATGGTGACGGTGATGGGAGAGATGCTGTTGGTGATGACGGTGGTAGTGATGATAGAGGTGATAACAGTAGTGGTGATGCTAGTGGTGGTGGTGGTGATGTTAGTAGTGATGCTAGTGGGCGTGGTAGTCCAGATGACAATAGTGATGTTAAGGGTGATGGTGATTCTGATGGTGGTGGTGGCGGCTATGGTTGCGAATATGTTGTTTGCCTATGGTTGCGTTGGTCGACTAAATAGTTGTAGGGCGATGGTAGTATCTGAGTGGTGGTAGTAGTAGTAGTAGTAGTAGTTGTTGTTCTTGTTGTATTTAGGCGAAGTGCTAAACCCGTAGGGGCCAGTCAGCCCACGGTGTCGCGGAGGTTCGGTCCTTCTCCTCCTAAGACCCAGCCAAGACACTTTACCCGAATCTGTACTTACGAAGGCAATCGCTCTTCAAGTTTTGCGTCTCGTGTAAGTCTCCTCCTTGAATCAGGACGATACCTAGTACTTGTGTTCCAGTTTTCTCTGAAACTTAGAATGATTTGGGGGATCAAGTGTGGGAATAAATGAGGAAGAGAGTGTGGGAATCGGTGAGAACTGTGAGAACTGTGGGAACTGTGGGAACAACTGTGGGAAAATTTGCTAGTGTTCTCTGTAGTATGAATATGTCACACAATTTCAAGAGATCAGATGATACATATTGAAGTGTACAATGTATCTCTCAATGTGTATATGCAGAAAATTTAACCGAAATGTGTTGTAATTAAAGTATTTTAAGTGGTAACGAATAGGTTACACGCAGTCTTAATGACCTCTCGCGTAGTCGATAGGCTTTAAACCCACTTACCCAAACCACATGTTGCTGAAATTAATAATGACCATTTAGGATTGTCTCTCATTTATGTCTCTATGAAAAAGCTAACATAGGTCTTATGAAATTTCTTTGAGACATTACAGCCCTTTAACTCTAATTGTTACAGTTAAAATATAATGGAAGACAAGATGTTCGTAATATCAAAGAAAATTACTCGTAAAATGCATTGTAGAACATTTTTCTGAAGGACCCAAAGAGAGGTGGAGGCTCGATTCTAACTGCGGCCCCGTTTATGGCCAGTTAGACTGTTGTTGATCGCTCTCGCAACATGCAGTGTCGATTAAATAAAACTAGAATATATAAATCATCAGCCAGTGACGTAAATGTATGTGTCCTTTCCCGATTCTAAATGAGCAGTCAAATTTGACTCGGTAAGTCAAGAATTTTGGTAAAAAAAAAAACTGTACTTCTCGGCAATGTATATGTAAACACACTGCACAATGTATATGTGAACACACTACACACTGGATATGTACCATGCTTGTCAGCGATACTCATGAAAAGTTGATTTCCTATTTTTCCTCAAAATTCCATGCTTGTTGGATTAATTCTGAATTCAGAGTGAAAATAATGATAATTGAATTAGTCTAAAACACATGCTTTTACCTCGGTTGCAATTTTGCTCTTGCACACTGTAACCAGCCTTCTTATATATATATATATATATATATATATATATATATATATATATATATATATATATATGGGGACTTTCTGTTGGCTGTTCCCAACTCCAGCCTTGGCACACGCCTTGACCCACAGACCATCCGCATTGGTGATGCCCTTCGACTTGCCGCCCCTATTCTCGCCGAACACAGGTGTATTTGTGGCAGTGAAGCAGCAGACCGATTCGGGTACCATGGTCTTGTGTGCCGTAAATCCGAGGGAAAGATTGCAAGACATGAGGAGGTTAATAACATTATCAAGAGGAGCCTCACAACAGCTGGATGCCCAGCAGTAAGGGAGCCACCCCAACTATGCAGATCTGATGGCAGCCAGAAGCGTCCAGATGGTATCACCCTTCAAGCCTGGACAGATGGGAAG
>NC_091295.1:52438570-52451070 GCF_038502225.1 Cherax quadricarinatus
ACAGTTTACATTAGAATTAGAATTAATTTTTAGATTATAATTATTTAATATCACTAGGTATCTGTCGATTGAATAGGAAACGGAGAATCGAGTCCTTACCATTTTTTTGCGATAATAATCCAAATTTAGAAAATAAGAAGTGCTTCGTTGTTGAAAATTCACTAGAAATAGTAAGTTATTGACTTACTATTAATTTTAGTTTTATAATAGTATTAATTTATAGTTATAATAATATTTTAAATACTTTTAATGTTAATTTTGCAGTTATTTGTATATATTATTTTTATTAATTTTAAAGTTTGCATTATAATTTTAAATACATTTTTATTATATTATTAGTTGTAATTTCCATTAGGTGTCCGTCATTCGAATAGGGAACGGAGAATCGAGCCTTTACCACTTTTTACGCGCTAAATGACCCAAATGGGATTAGCGCTTCAGGGAAATACGGGAAATAAATGCTTCGTTATGCAAGCTTCACTAGAAATAGTAAGTGAAACATGGGTAGTATTACCCGCAGAGTGTGTTTCTTTAAATTTCTTCCCTCTTGTCCATGGTGTTGTCTTCTATATTTTCCTTTGCGTTAGTTTGATATTTTTCGAATTATTATAACTGTTAATCGATTTACAACATTTTTCTCGTGTTTTTAATTCATGTGGTAGTGAATGACTGTCAATTTGTGTGTGTGTGTGTGTGTGTGTGTGTGTGTGTGTGTATGTGTGTGTGTGTGTGTGTGTGTGTGTGTGTGTGTACTCAGCTAGATGTATTCACCTAGTTGTGGTTGCAGAGGTCGAGTCACAGCTCCTGGCCCCTTTCCTTCACTGGCTGCTACTCTGTCACTCTTCCCGCTCCATGAGCTTTATCATACCTCTTACCCCTGTTTGTATCCTGCCTCCGCTACATCACTTCCCAGACTATGCCACTTCCTGACAATTCTGACTGAAGAAATACTTCCTAACATCCTTGTGCTTCATCTGAGTCTTCAACTTCCAACTGTGACCCCTTGTTGCTGTGTCCCATCTCTGGAACATCCTGTCTCTGTTCACCTTGTCGATATCTCTCAGTATTTTATATGTCGTTATCATATCCTTGCTATCTCTCCTGTCTTCCAGTATCATCAGGTCAATATCCCTTAACCTTAGCTCCTGGACCAATCTTGTTGCAAACCTTTGCACTTTCTCTAGTGGGTGGGTGAGGGTTCCAAACTGGCGCTGCATACTCCAATATAAGCCTAACGTATACAGTGTACAGGGTCCTGAATGACTCCTTATTTAGATGTCGGAATGCTGTTCTTAAGTTTTTGCCAGGGGCCTTTATGCTGCGGCAGTTATTTGGTTGATGTGCACCTCAGGAGATGTGCCCGGTGTTATACTCACCCCAAGATCCTTATCCTTGAGAGAGGTTTGTAGGCTCTGGCGCCCTAGGCTGTACTCCGTCTGTGGTCTTCTTTGCCTTTCCCCAATCTTCATGACTTTGCACTTGATGGGGCTGAACTCCAGGAGCCAGTTGCTGGACCTGGTCTGCAGCCTGTCCAGATCCCTTTGTAGTTCTGCCTGGTCCTAGCCCGATTGAATTCTTCTCATCAACTTTACATCATTTGTATACAGGGACACTTCTGAGTCTATTCCGTTAATTCATTCTCAAATACCACAAACAGCACCGGTCCCAGGACTGACCCCTGTGGAACCCCGCTCATTACAGGTGCCCACTCTGACACCTCGCCACGTACCATGACTCGCTGTTGCCTTCCTGACAGGTATTCCCTGATCCATTGTTGTGCCTTCCCTGTTATCCCTGCCTGGTCCTCCAGCTTTTGCACTAATATCTTGTGTGGAACTGTGTGAAACCCCTTCTTACAATCCAAGAAAATGCAGTCTACCCACCCCTTTCATGTTTTACTGCCGTCACCCTGTCATAGAACTCCAGGTTTGTGATGGAAGATTTCCCTTCCTTGAAACCGTGCTGGCTGTCATTGATAAGCTCATTCGTTTGTAGGTGCTCCGCCACTCTTCTGATAATCTTCTCCACCACCTTGCGTACTATACACGTCAGTGACACTGGACTGTAGTTTAGTGCTTCGCGTCTTTCTCCCTTTTTAAAGATTGGGACTATATTTCCCGTCTTCCATACTTCAGGTAGTCGCCCTGTTTCGACAGACGTGTTGAAGATAGTTAGTTGCACACAAAGCTCCTCTGCTCTCTCTCTCAGGACCCACGGAGATATGTTATCCGGCCCCATCGCCTTGGAGGTATCTTGTTCACTGAGCAGCCTTGATGGTGTATCCCATCTCTCCGCTTTTCTGGAGGTCCTTCCGTCTCCTCTGTGAACACTTCTTTGAATCTCATGTTGAGCTCCTCATATAATTCGCGGTCATTTTTTTGTGACCTCCCTTCCTTCCTTCCTCATCCTGATTACCTGGTAATTGACTGTTGTTTTCATCCTGATGTGGCTGTACAACAGCTTTGGGTGAGATTTGGCTTTCGCTGCTATGTCATTCGCGTATTGCTATGTCATTTCTGGCTCTACAACTGCTCTCCTTATTCACCTGGATCCTTTGCCTTCTATACTTCTTCCAATCCTTAGCACACTTGGTTTTGGCCTCCCTGCACCTTTGGGCGAACCATGAGCTCATCCTGGCTTTTCCGTTATTCCTGTTACCCTTGGATACAAACCTCTCCTCAGCTTCCTTGCGTATTGTCGCCTCATATTCCGTCATCTTATTTGACTTCACTGTGAGTTTTCTGTCCCACTCTGTGTATGTGTGTGTGTGTGTGTACGGCAGAGATATTATTATAATCGAATAAATCGCTGGGAGAGAGAGAGAGAGAAAGAGAGAGAGAGAGAGAGAGAGAGAGAGAGAGAGAGAGAGAGAGAGAGAGAGAGAGAGAGAGAGAGAGAGAGAGAGTGAGATCAAAAAATGTTCAGTTTATTATCATTTTAAGTACTTTTCAGTAATCTTAGTTTCTGTCACTACCTGGATCACACACCATCAGTTCACAGTTCACAGTTCCGTTTGTGAAAATAATGGCATAGTTTCAGCCTTGTTTTACTCCTTGACACCAAGGCGAGGTTAAAGACAGATAAAACAACTTGTCAGCTAAACGATTTATTGTTTATTTATCCTAATGAAGAGAAAAAAGACAATCACGAATCAAAGGGATAATTTTATGGAGGGTTGTGAAAGTAATTTTGCTTCGTAGAAATTATGTAATTAGGTAGTATGGTTTATCACCAGAATATGCTTTATCAAGAGAGTATAGTATATGAAGAGATTATAGTTTATCAATAGAGTATGGTATATCAAGAGATTTGGTTTATCCAGAGAGTATGGCTTATCCATAGTATGGTTTATCACCAGAATATGGTTTATCAAGAGAGTATGGTATATGAAGAGATTATAGTTTATCAATAGAGTATGGTATATCAAGAGATTATGGTTTATCCAGAGAGTATGGCTTATCCAGAGAGTATGGTTTATCCAGAGGGTATGGTTTATCAAGAGAGTACGGGACATTCCATCCTGAGTGGATGGAACATCCAAGATCGTTTGGAGCGTGTGATGAGAGGAGTTGTGAGGGTGTAAAGGAAGAAGTAGCAGACGTCCCAGAAAGGGTTCGATGTGTAAAAGACGCCCCAGTAAGGGCTGAAGGTGTAGATGACATCCCAGTAAGGGTTGGAGGTGTAGAGAACATCCCAGTAAGGGTTGGAGGTGTAGAACGTCCAAGGAAAGGATGGTAGGAGGTTGTGAAGGAAGTAGAAGGCGTCCCAGGAAGAGCTGGTAGAAAAGTGTGGTGGAAGTACAGGAGACATATTCGGAAAGGTGGTAAAAGGGTGTGATGAAAGGTGTAGGGAGACGTCCCAGGAAGGGTTGGAAGGAGGTTGTGATGGAGATTTCCAAAGGTAGGGAGATGTAGCATCCAGCATACACGTACGAGCTTCTTAAATTGGCATGTAAACAAATATTTGGGATCTGACTCTCAAAACAGAATAACACCAAGTCCCAGTAAACTGCAATATACTGAACATATCTCTCCTCATTCCCACCGCAAAGAAGCAATGATAACGATAGGTTGTCTAAACACTGATACTATTCATCTCCACAACTTAATGGCTCGGTCGCATTGTTGTTTAATATCCCATAGTCACTCACAATACCAACGAGTATCGTGTGGTAGTATAATTACTCATAGACGCCCACAACAGCCACTAATATTTTGTGGTAGCATAATTACCCACAGACCGCGCCAACGTTACTGTGTAGTAGTATAAATGCTCACACTCATCCACATGGCTCACCAGTGATGTGTGGTAGTATAATTGCTCATACCCACAGGACTGTGCCGTGCTGTGGTATAATTGCTAATACCCAGCCATAGGATTGCCGTGCGGTGGTATAATTGCTTATACGCGGTCACAGAACTCACTCTCCTTGTCGTATAACAGCTCAGACACCAGCGAAAATTTCACATTTTACGCTCCTTTCACAATTGTGTGAGAGTATTCATCACCGGGACACCACCTGTCTAATGCTGCGGGATATTACACATCATAACCAAAAATTACGCGACATTTAAAAGCCACGTATAATAAAAATGTCGTAAATGGTTTAATAATTTCAGTTTTAATTTGTGCGCGAGTTTTTTCCAGGTGGTGGATAGTGTAATAGCGACTCTTATTACTCTTAGAGACTGCGGCTTGTTTAACGGACTGTGGATCGAGCCTTCTTCACCACTTTTCCCTAAACGACTAATGAGAATATACCTCATAATGAAATATGTATATAGTTACTGTGGAGGAACGTTTTATCCAGTATTTTACAAGTATTGTTTGGTAATATAAATCATTCTATTTAGTGGATATAATCTGATCTTAATTTATGAATCTCATTAAGGAAAGTTAGACGACGTTTCAGATAGAAAAATTGTGTAAGCCTTCTCTCCTAAGTATGGGTCATTAGCAAATTATTCCAGCCCCGGTATGGACTTGGATTCATATATTGATTGGTTAACAGGGTTTAAAACCTGTTTACTAGACGATGGTTATTAAGGCTGTGTAGCACTTGCTTAGCACCATTCAAGAAATCTTGAATCCCCAAAAATGGGATTCAGAGCCAAAGTTCAGCATTTATAAACAGACACACTCCTCTCGGTGTACATATTCGTGTGCCACTCACACAATATTATACTTGCTGAATCAAGGACATGTGACCAAGATGGTCGTCCATCACTGTATTAGAAATCTCGTCTTTGATTATAGTCGTGCTGGTCGTTACGCATACCTCAGATAACACGCAAACACGACTTCTTATGTCGACTGACTTTCATAACTAACAAATGTCTCTCTAGAAAACGTGGTTTCTCGTGATTTTACGTTCTTGCTTTATAACTGACGAGTTACGACACTTTTTCGAGGGGACGTGGATGCCATGGCTTCGAATTGAATCTAAATACCACTTTTCGAATATTAAAATTGCGTATGGAAATGGCGTGCGAATTTTGCACAT
This sequence comes from Cherax quadricarinatus, assembly GCF_038502225.1. Taxonomy (NCBI): domain Eukaryota; kingdom Metazoa; phylum Arthropoda; class Malacostraca; order Decapoda; family Parastacidae; genus Cherax; species Cherax quadricarinatus. The sequence goes on from NC_091295.1 coordinate 52,444,074, forward strand.
TTTCATTTGATGTGATAATGTGAATGTGCTATGTTTCTCGATTTATGTTATGTTGTGTTCTAATTGGCATTCAGTTATGCGAGCTATGACATCATTAATATCCAGGCTGGCGCGCTATACATCACCTGTGATGAAACAGTTTTCACGGTGCATTTCATTCGCTTTAAATTCGTTGCATTTCGGGCAATGTGAGGCGAATTATTTGGCAAACATGAGTTCTTAGTGGGAGGGAAAGAGAAGGGGGCCTTGATGATGGCGAAGGGCTCTTGATTCAGGGAATTAACCACAAAAAAATGTCAGCACATTCAGCTAGCTCCAATATCCTAGGGGTTGTATGATACAGAGTTATCACTTCCGTATATATATATATATATATCTATATATATATATATATATATATATATATATATATATATATATATATATATGCATAAATATAACACTTTTGCAAGAGTGTATGCAGACTTTTGTTGGAGAAGTGATAATAGGTCACCGCTGAAAAAGTTTATATAGTTCATGATACTGTAACAAAGCTTCCAGGTCATACTGCAATACTGAGTAAGTCACGACGTGGCATTGCCTTAATTCTGAACAAACATTATATATATATATATATATATATATATATATATATATATATATATATATATATATATATATATATATATATGCATGCATATGTATTACATACGTTACTCTATTACATATATTAAAGAATTATTGAGAAGATATAAAAGCATTCTGGAGGGCGTAAGTTGTGCTATCTTGGCATCAAGTTGAGAAAACTTAATTAGCCAGAAATTATCGTTCTGAAGATAAAATCAAGGATGATGCTAAAGATGACGATACCCAAACTCGTAAATGTGTCTGCGTGCGTGCGTGCGTGTGTGTGTGTGTGTGTGTGTGTGTGTGTGTGTGTGTGTGTGTGTGTGTGTGTGTGTGTGTGTAGGTGCGTGCATGCGTGCGTGCTCACGTGCGTAGAAAAAGCTCTTAAGAAAATTGAAACCATGAATTTCCCAAGTGCTTTCTAACATATGCTGTACATCTGCTGGGACGTACAGAATGATCACGAGGCAGTACAATACATACACAAGAAGGAGAAATGAAAATATTTGGCACAATACGTCACAGTTTTAAAACTATATAAATTTTAAATATTAATACAATCGTTCCCTCTAGAGATAATCCATCGAGGGGTTAATGTGCCAGATTACGTTTAGCTTTACAAAAAAATTCAAACACATGTTTAGTAATATTTCTGCCAATATGTCTCACGAAATCGTGATTACACGATTGCAAACCAATCACGGAACGGTAGGGATTTGACCCTATATCAAACTCTACCCGTACCGTAACTGGACATATTTCTGCCGATCCTTGTATTTTTTAAGCCAAAATTTAGAAAGAAGAAAATATGATACTTATTCCACATAATTTTTGGGAAATTTCAACAATAATATATAGAGGATGTTATTATGTATGTAGGTCACATTAATGTAATTCTTACGCAAATACTGATTTTTTTTTTCATGTTGGTATTTTAAGGTGTCGCTAAAATTTAGTCAAGTTTACAGAAATAGAACTATGAACGGAAAAGAAATTTTTTGCCAGTAAAATAATCTTGTGAATTCAATCACTGTGTGTAATGAAGACTTCTGAATGTTTTAAGTATTTTGATATTCGATCTTGTATGATATTTGGATGTAAGACACGATAAGTTCTCAGAAATATGGATTGTGGTATTTTTATTCACTGATAGTCATGACATTTGACAAGTATGTTATGAACTATAATGTTTTTTTCTATATAATGTCATTTTAACTCTAGCATCTACTCAACATCGAATGTTATCTTTAATTTTTAAAGAGGTAGCCAGGTGAGTGAGAGAAAGATCTAGGTCATTTAACCACAAACTTTGATGGAGGGTCGTCACAAGACTGAGACCAGCGCCAGGAAATATTGTTCATGTTTTCTGAAGAACTGCAAAACACTAATACCTATTGTCATTCAGAAAGCCAGTTATATAGAGTTTACTTCCTGTTTCCCATTCATATTTGAAAGAAGGATTCAAAATATTTATCTAACACTGTCTCAAAAAATTTAATGTATTAGCCTCAGTAGTAATGTCTTCAGTATCACAATCATAAGATGTCGTCTACATATCACAACCGAATTTTAAAATTATTCACTCTCGAGATATTCCATAAAAATAATTGGCCAGTACTCGAAGTGAAAGGATTTTCCACTGCGATACTATAAATGAGCCTTTAAAAAAAGTGCCGTTTTGTAAAGTTACATTTTTTTTCATGTATTTCTGAATGTAGTCCTTAAAACTTACAAAAATAAAATTTGATGCTGACATGAAAATTTAGGTCTTTTGTGAGTGATGAGTCGGGGTGAGTTGAGAAGCTTACTGCCCTTGGTAATGGAACTGGGGTTGGTGTAGTGTAATCCTCAAGGACCAGGGATAGATATAGATAGATAGATAGATAGATACAGAGAGGATAGAGAATGAGAGAGACGAACAGACATATAGACAGACAGACATTGACACACACACACACGAATAATCTTGAGGTGAATGCTTGATTGGCAAATCTAAGAGTAGCTTTGAGGAATGTTAACCTTCAATATGATAACAATCCTACCCATCTTAGGGTAGGCAGCACCAGCATGGAACCCACTCCCAATAATTCATTTTAAGTAACTGGAAAAAAATGTAAAGATATGCAGCAATAATAGCCTCAGAGTTCAGGAAAATGAGCAATGAAGACAAGCTGAAAAAACTCAACCACACAACAGTAAATAATAGACGATCCAGGAGGGATTTCATTACGACATATAAACTACTCAGAGGACTTGATATGGAGGTGGTAAACAGGTACATAAGGGCATACTTGGAATTTAAAGCCAGACATGAGTCACTCTGATATGAAGATTTTCAGGAAGTGGAATGACCTGGATGAAGGATTAATTTAGGCATGCTTAATACATATCTTTCAGGAATGGTATGAAAGGGCTCCACCCCTGCAACAACAAATAGGAGAGCAGAAATAACTGAGTACACGCTCCACAACGGAAAAAATCCGCACTATATCTACATTTCTCCTACAGTGGACATTTACATATAGTTTCAGATTACTATACTTCCCCTCTTGTTCAAAGAATAACAAAACGACTCTGAGCGGAATCTCATGCAGTTAAAAGTCAGCCGTGTCACAGTAAAAATATAAAAAAAAATAAAACTCTGGAGAGGGATTCCTCGTATAAATTTGGATCAGATGAACCCTCGTCTTTCTGAAAATTCTCTCCCTATCAAGGTTACTTTATACGAAGGAGAGGAAAAAGTACCGGAGAGTCAACATTAGTTTCTTTAGGGGGACATAGGGCCACCAGGGAATCACTCGGTGTGTAAACATTCGAGGAGAAATTTGGGAAAGGTTAAGACTCCTGAGGGAGTTGTAACGAATTCTAAGGTTTCCGTCCAGATTCGTGAGTTTATTTTTTTCGCGATCAAAATTGCGCAGAAAAGAGAACCTAAAAAACGTCCAGACGGAATAAAGGAACTCCAAAAGAACTCTTCGATTTTAAAAGAGCCTCTAAAGATTTCTTCAATTTCCAGACCACTACTGGCAACGTTCTCTGGCCAGCTTCATTTTCAGCCAACCAAAAAGCTACGTAACTCAGAGAAAAAGTCGTTTAATGAACGGTGGATGAGGAAACGCTCCTCCAGATAGAGGGATTGAGAGCTCTGGTCTCCTTCGGCAAAAAGATCTTGCTACAAGAGCGAATTTTCGGGCTTTAGAGAAAACGTCGTTACCCCAGGTTCTCTCAGTCTGCTGCTATATGGTGACGCCTTGTAAACACACCGATACCCGAATTAGCAAGAGAAGGGTCTGATAGCGTAAATACAGTGTTATCTATTTGCGCTGCTATGTAGTGCTTTTACAGAATGAATTTTCACTCGAGGGATGAGTGGCGCTGCCGGATGCACTCCGTGCTAAAACCATTCACAGTATGAGTGACGCTACACAATACATTCTTACTGGCATAATGGTCACTTCAGAATGAGTGACACCGCCCAATACACTATGGCAATGTGATCACTCTCGGGATGACTAACTATGGCTATATTTGCCCTCACGGGACGAGTCCGATACTCTTTTATGTGCTGCCCAATAAATTAACTGTTCGTGGCAAAATCTAGACAAATCTCAGTGTGGTATTCACATATCGCACAGGGCTACCCTAAAAATAATGTTGCAGGGGGAAGAGAGACTGAGTTCTTCTTAATGTAACTGTATTTGCAAATATTTTCTGGCTGTAATACAAAGAACCCACAAAGAGGTGATACAGCAGTAGTTAAAAATGAATACTGTATATTTCGGCCACACAGTGAGAGCCTCTTCATCAAACGCAGTTTAAGGGATAGGAATACAGTGCTCATTACAGTTTCTGTTTATTCTCTCTAGATAAGTTCTTTTGTGGCCATGAATAGTGCTTGATGAAAAATAATTTCAGGATTTGCCTGATTTTAAGTCATGTTAACATACATATCATGTTTTCAAGTGTGAAAGAATTTACGAGGGTACACATTTATTAAGACTGAGAATTAAAGTCACAGTACCGCAGCTGGAACAATTCACTACTCAAACCATGGAGTGGAAACGTTAGATATTTCAGTGGATCCGGGATCATAATGAGGTCATAGTCAGGTCTAAATACTGAAACCACCTCTACAGTCCTTCCACACACTCTGAATTACATATTTCAAAACTCTACACAGTCATCTAATTTCTATGTTTTTAAGTCTCTGCGTAAAATTCACACTTCATATTGCTCCCGAACACGACATCTTCACAGCCTCCAGCAGCCTCCTCTGCAACGTTTAAATCCTTTGCATCACAGCCATATAAAAATGTTTGTATCACTACACTCTGATGCATGAGCCTTCTTGCTTTCATGGGTAACTTTTTTCTTTTATAGAGATACCTCATCACTCAGCCTACCATTTTTCCCATTATCTGTTATACGGTTCGTCTCGTCACACACACACACACACACACACACACACACACACACACTAAACGCTTTTATCTCTGTCTGTCTGTCTGTCTCTCTCTCTCTCTCTCTATACTTCGTCGTCTTCCTCTTCTACTCAGTACTTCCACAGATCAATATATCTGAGTTGGGCTGACATGTATTGACGCAAGAAAATTCAGCAAATATTTGAGTTTGATGGATCGAGAAGGTGTATACTTGCGTTATAGCAGCAGCAAAGAAATATTCATGGAGGAATCCGCTTGAGGAAGTCAATGTATCGGAAAAGAATATTTGAACAGAAAGTAATCTTGATATGGAGTGAGAATAGGAATATTATATTCATGGGTAAGAGATAAATCCTTAGGGATCGTAGAGTATCTGTGGGCGAAGAAGGAAATTAGAGCTGATCCAAGGAAAGGGAGGGGTAGCTAAGATCACTAGATAGGTATGGATGGATGCGACCCAAAATAGTCGGCTTGCACTTAGGAACCTAATTGCTAATAGGTGAGCCGGAGCAAGAGGTGTAAGAAGACTTGCCCATAACACTCCAGCAGCTTACTCCTTAATAAAACAAGTCCGTAATGCCGGTGAAAGGCCTACCTGCCAACCTACCTGCCAACCTACTTTGTGTTTCGTTGTCTCAAAGTGGATTCCTATGTACTATTGACCATTACTTAATAAGCTTTCGAGTATGGATACAAACGTATGTACAAGCACACATACAAACAAATATATAAACAAATGGACACATACATACACATAATCGTGCATAAAAATACATTGACACTGGCTGCAGACATACGAAACTTCACTCTCTGAACTGGCCAAGTATTTAAAAAAAATACCGTAGAAGATAATTTAATCGGAGTAGTCTGTCGGGCTTCCCTCTCTCCCTCCTTTCCCTCCCTCCCCTTTCTGCCTGATTCTCTCCCTCCTAATCTCCCTGCCTCCCTCCCTGACAACAGTGTCGTCTCCTGCCGTTGCTTCCGTCACATTTCACCTGGAGTCACGTCTTGGGTGAGAACCCTCGGGCACCGCTGCCAACTCCGACGCTTTTGTTTACTTAAATTTATGCAGAGCTAGACTCGAAGAAAGAGAAGGTGATAGAAGCAAATTATCTCCCTTATCTTGATATACTTCGTAGGAGGGAGTGTTATCACCTTGAAATATTCGTATACTCAGTACAGGAATATTTCAAGGTTACGATCGTTAGCCTGTGTTGCTTCATAGGGGTGAGAACGTAGTGTTATTATTAGCATGTTATATTCCATAGTGGTTTGAAATGGGCGTTATCACTATTAGTTTGTTAATACTGTTTTGTAGAGGTTAAAGTTGGGTTCTTTCATTGTTAGTTTGACATAAGCTCTGTGTTATCACTGATAACTTACGATACCCCAAAGAAGTATTACCTACATGTTATCAACGCTCAAGACGATGCTATACATTACAGAATGACCTTTTGGCTCACAACAGAAAGGTTCCAGGGTCGATATACATACAAGGCAACATGCTAGTAAGGGTTTCCGTACGCACGCAGCCTCTCTGCACCTAGTAGAAAATAGGCACTGACAGATGTGGGTCGTATCCTGGGATATGGTGAAACCTACCCAAGGCCAGGCATAGGAATGAGCTGAAGTAGGATAATAGACAGATCTTATCCGGTAAAGATAAACAGCACATAAACCACCAAGTTACAGTTTTAATACACGTTTCACCTTAGATTGGGTGCACTAATGAGTATGAATATCAGGGGCTCGAATTTCCATTTCACGAGATTTAAGACTATTGTTATACCATGGGTCTTGATAACGTAAATGATAACTGTTTCTGAAACCACCTTGCAATATATCTGATAGTTACAACTGATAACGTTTGTAACGATATATTGAACACTCGTTCAGCCAGGTCGTGTTAACAGTATGGCAGTGTTAACAGTATGGCAGTACACTGTCAA
>NC_091295.1:52456070-52461070 GCF_038502225.1 Cherax quadricarinatus
TGGAACCCCGCTTGTCACAGGTGCCCACTCTGACACCTCGTCGCGTCCCATGACTCGTTGTTGCCTCCCTGTCAGATATTCTCTAATCCATTGCAGTGCGTTTCCTGTTATGTGTGCCTGATCCTCTAGCTTTTGCAGTAACCTCTTGTGAGCAACTGTGTCGAAGGCCTTCTTGCAGTCCAAAAATATGCAGTCGATCCACCCCTCTCTCTCTTGTCTTACTTCTGTCACCTTGTCATAAAACTCTAGTAGGTTTGTGACACAGGATTTTCCTTCCCTGAAACCGTGCTGGTTGTCAATTATACACTTGTTTCTTTCCAGGTGCCCCACCACTCTCCTCCTGATGATCTTCTCCATGACCTTGCATACTATACACGTTAGTGATACAGGTGTGTGTGTGTGTGTGTGTGTGTGTGTGTGTGTGTGTGTGTGTGTGTGTGTGTGTGTGTGTGCGGTTGTGTGTGTGTGAGTTGTTGGTGTGTGTTTTGCTGGTGTGTGTGTTCGGTTGATGTGTGTGTGTGTGTGTGTGTGTTGTTGATGTGTGTGTTGTTGGTGTGTGTGTGTTGGTGTGTGTGTGTTGGTGTGTGTGTGTGTTGGTGTTTGTGCGTGTGTGTTGGTGTGTGTGCGTGTGGTGTGTGTGTTTATGTGTGTGTGGTGTGTATGGTGTGTGTGTGGTGTGTGTGAGTGGTGTGTGTGTGTAGTGTGGTGTGTGTGTGTGTGTGTGGTGTGTGTGTGTTATATGTGTGTGTGGTGTGTGTGTGGTATGTCTGTGGTGTGTGTGTGTGCGTGGTGTGTGTGTGTGTGGTGTGTGTGTGTGTGTGTGTGTGTGTGTGTTTGTGTGTGTGTGTGTGTGGTGTGTGTGTGTGGTGTGTTTGTGTGGTGTGTTTGTGTGGTGTGTGTGTGTTTGTGTTATTGTGTGGTGTGTTGTGTGTGAGGTGTGTGTGTGTGTGGTATGTGTGTTGCGTGTGTGTGCGGTTGATTGTGCGTCGTGTGTGTGTGTGTGTGTGTGTGTGTGTGTTTGTGTGTATGAGTTGCTGGTGTGTGTGTTTTTTTTGTGTGTGTGTGTGTGAGTTGTTGGTGTGTGTTTTGTTGGTGTGTGTACGGTTGATGTGTGTGTGTCTCGTGTGTGTGTGTCTCGTGTGTGTGTGTGTCTCGTGTGTGTGTGTGTGTGTCTCGTGTGTGCGTGTGTCTCGTGTGTGTGTGTCTCCTCTGTGTGTGTGTGTCTCCTGTGTGTGTGTGTCTCCTGTGTGTGTGTGTGTGTGTGTGTGTTGGTGTGTGTGTGTCGTTGCGTTGGTGTGTGGGCGTGTGTTGTTGGTGTGAGTGTGTGTGTTGTTGGTGTGTGTGTGTGTGTTGTTGGTGTGTGTGTGTGCTGTTGGTGTGTGTGTGTTGTTGGTGTGTGTGTTAATGGTGTGGGTGTTGGTTAGTATAGGGTGCTTAATGGTGGTGGAGCGTTATTGTTAGTGGGGTGGATTATTGGTGTCAAAGCATTATTGTGGGTGTTATTGGTGTGGGTGTTGTTAGTGTGGGTGTTATTGGTGTGGTTGTTAGTATGGGTGTTATTAGTATGGGTGGTGTTAGCGTGGGTGTTATTGGTGTGGGTGTTGTTTGTGTGTGTGGTGTTTGTGTTGTTGGTGTGTGTGTTGTTGGTGAGTGTGTTAGTGTGAGTGTTGTTGGTGGGAGTGTTGTTGGTGTGTGTGTTGTTGGTGAGTATGTGGTGTGTGTGTGTGTTATTGGTGTGTGAGTTGTTGGTGTGTGTGTGGTGTGTGTGTTGTTGGTATGTGTATCTGGTGAGTGTGTCTGGTGTGTGTGTTGTTGGCGTATGGTTTCGATACGTGGTTAGTGTGCAGTTTTTTTTTTGGTGTGCGTGCGTGTGTGTGATTATCCTTTTCAGTTAATATATTTGAGATGTATGGTTGAACTGAAAGGTTGGGGTGTATCATTTGGGTACATGGCTAAGTACTAATGTTAATGTATGTGTTTAGAACACATCTTGGTATGTTCTTTTAGAGTGTAATTAGTATTTGAATCGGATATACGTACAATAAATTACATATCTTAAAATAGCCTCTAAATACAAAGAAACTTATCCAGATTTTCCTATGCCAATTTCCTTATATGATTCCCAACGAACACTGATAAATAATTATTTATAAATATATTAAATAATATGTGTGTGTGTGTGTGTGTGTGTGTGTGTGTGTGTGTGTGTGTGTGTGTGTGTGTGTGTGTGTGTGTGTGTGTGTGTATGTGTCTATCTGTCTGTTTCTCTGTCTGTCTGTCTCTCTGTCTGTACAAGCATAACGCGTCTACGTGCATGTTTCGGGTTCACCAAAGTTTTACCAGGAAAGGTAGACTCCCTTGTACTATGAGCTCTGATTAAGTGAAAACCTGGTTCTGTTTACCGTAGAGTTTCATGGAGTCATATAAGCAGATTTTCGTCAATGCAGCGTATTTTCCTTAGAATTCTGAATAGTAAGGGGCTTGTGTATAAAAGTTTGGTCTTGTTTGTTACGTACTGCAGTTATGAGAGGTAAATGATGTTACCAAAACGTTCTTCTTGCCGAATAAGGCAAGTGCAAATTTATATATGCAATAATTTCGAAAAAATCATTCTGAACCTAACAAAAAAAATATATTTCATTGTGTTTGTTTATTAAATTATTGTAAACTTACTTAAAATATATTTAGTTTAATTAGGCTATATTAAATTGCGCTTGTCATCGTAAGGTTAGGTAAGTTTTTTAAGGCTCTTTTGGTACAAAATTATTTAGTTTTCACACTAATATCAATGAAAAAATGTATCTTTAAAAATAAAAGAGAAAATTTTAGAAAGCATTTAATTTTAAACTAGTTCATGCTAATTAACCAGTTTTACCTATTCAGCACCTATCTACATCAACTGAAATTTTAGTTTCCCTCTCAGAAGGAATCTTCTGTTTCTCGATGAAATATCTATTATTTATTCATTTTCATAACTTTTCCTTTACGTCTTCGTCTTCTCTCATCCCTTCACCTCTCTATTCTTTTTCCTCTGCCCTACCTCCCTCTCCGTCCTTCCCTCTCTTGTCCTCTCCGTTTCCATCTCCCACTCCGAAGTAAATGCTGAATTCCCTCTCTTTAATTTATTTCCAGAATGGATTTACTTTATGACTCAGGTGAAGACAATAATGGAATCTCAAAAGAAAAATTATTGTACAATAATTCATTTAAATTTAATGAAACTGCTATTTTTAAAAACATTTTTTGTTGCTTTATTTTACGAGAATTAAAATTCTTAATGAAAAAGATGATGGAGACTTATATTCATCTGTTTCCGCTGCCAAATATTTTGCAAAAAAAAAAAAAAACTGGAAAAAATTTGTCTGGGAAAAGTACATCTGAGTTTTTTCATAGAAGTCTATTATTACGATTTATATTGATTTATTTAAATATATTGTTTTAAACGTTATATTTATATATCCATGTTCTTATTGTTGTTGTTAGTGATGTTAGTAGTATTGTTATTGTTTTCGTTAGTGTTACTGTTGTTAATGATGTTAGTATTGTTGTTTTCGTTACTGTTCTTGTTACTGTTTTTGTTATTGTTGTTATTGTTGCTAATTTTATTGCTGTTGTTAGTGTTGTTGCTAATTTTGTTACTGTTGTTATTGTTGCTAACTTTGTTACTGTTGTTATTGTTGCTAATTTTGTTACTGTTTTTATTGTTGCTAACTTTGTTACTGCTGTTATTGTTGCTCTTTTGTTACTGTTGTTAGTGTTGTTGATAATGTTTGCGTGGCTATTTTTGTGTTTGGTGTTGTTGTGTTTTGTGTTGCTGCTTATTGCTGTTGCTATAATTATAATTAAAAAAAAACATTATCATCACAAGCATGATAATCTTCAGTATCCTAACCATCATTATTTTCATCATTCAAAATAGTGTTACATGAGTCTGGGTGGATGGTGAGTGAGGGTAGAATATTACCGCATGTTCAGTACTTTCTTGCTCCTTACAGAAGATCCATGTGGATTGATTTTCGAACAGGGAAGTCGTGTGGGACTTATTTTTAGTTCACTTTAGATTGATGTGAAGTGGGGATTGCGTGTTTTGAAGTGTGTGTATGTGTGTGTGTGTGCATGTGTGTGTGTGTGTGTGTGTGTGTGTGTGTGTGTAGATGGTGTATGTGGTATGGATGGTGTGTGTGGTATGGATGGTGTGTGGTATGGATGGTGTGTGTGGTATGGATGGTATATGTGGTACGGATGAAGTGATATGGATAAAATCATTGCCCATTGTATAAACATTTGTCATATGTCAGAATCCTTGAACGTGTCCTCATTACTTATTAAACCAAAAAATGTAACATCTCAGCTCTTCTCAAAGAAATATTATTAGAACCCAATTATTGTCATTTCTTTCGTATTATGAGACACTATCACCTCAGATAGCAAAACTATTACATACAGAACCCATCCATGGCTAAAGTGTTAGTCAAGCACCATCTGTTTCAACGTGGCGGCTAAACGAGGTCATCGATGTCCAGTCTTGTGAATAGAGACGGTGTGGTGTCCAGTGTGTGTCCTCCGTCCTGTGTATACACCTCCTGCAACCCTCACGCTGTCTATATGTAATAGCAATTCGCCATGGATGCCAAATTTGCATATAATTGGTTAAGCTATTTAGGAGATATCACATTTCACTGTTTGTGCGTATGCATAATATATATATATATATATATATATATATATATACTATATATATATATATATATATACTCTATTATATATATATTATTATTATTATTATTATCACACTGGCCGATTCCCACCAAGGCAGGGTGGCCCGAAAAAGAAAAACTTTCACCATCATTCACTCCATCACTGTCTTGCCAGAAGGGTGCTTTACACTACAGTTTTTAAACTGCAACATTAACATCCCTCATCTTTCATAGACCCATCCGCTGACACGTCCACTCCCAAATATCTGAATACGTTCACCTCCTCCATACTCTCTCCCTCCA
>NC_091295.1:52466070-52493570 GCF_038502225.1 Cherax quadricarinatus
TTTGGGTCAGTTGGTGGACTTTGAGAGAGTTGATCGTAAAGATATATATTATTCACATGTATACATACGTTCTGCTAGAAAAATAGAAAAAATCATCTGTCTGCAAATATGTTCAGCCACAGAGTGTTGGAAAAATGTCTGTGTTCTGCTGCAGTGAGTCTGCTCTTTTTCATGGAGATCAAAAGTGGCTTCAGATGTCCCATTAGGATGGCCAGTGCTGTCGGCATTAAGGATTCTCGTTACATTCACAAACAGTAGCTGAAACATGACGAATCAATTTGATGGATACACCAGCTAGTTCAGAAGAGACAATCTGGTCCAGTGGACACAATCTGGTCCAGTGGACACAATCTAGTCTAGTGGACACAATCTGGTCCAGTGGACACAATCTGGTCCATTGGATACACAATATGGTCTAGAAGAGAAACAATCCGGTTGAGAGAAGACACAGGCTGGATCAGCGCAAAACAATTATTTCAAGACAAAGTTCGCTCAAGTAAAGCTGCTACGTATGGCCTTTGAAAGCTTTAACAAAGCGAAACGTCCATATATCAGCTTGTTCTGCAGCGTGTCTGTTTTCAAGACTGTGTGTTGTCGAACCGTCAGAAAATTCTTATTTCAGGGAGGTCAAAAGAGGGAAAGTTGCAGAGGCGGATGCAGTGAGGAGCTTTAAACACAATTGTGAGAATGCTTTTACACGCTAGGAATCTGTAAAACCGTTTTATAGCGATAAGCAGGACCAGGAGCTGTGAATCAGCCCTTGCAAATCAACAAATAGCTGAACACACACACACACACACACACACACACACACACACACACACACACACACAGGGTAGAACCCCATCGCAGTTGAATACGAATTTGGCCCTTAAATAGCTCTTAATTACCTTATTAGTGCACTAAATGACCCTCTGGACTATACTAATTGCCTTATTATAATGCAGTTTATGCTCCTAACAAGAAGTGTTGTGCTGGGTTACCTAGACAGTCTATGTGCAACTCTGTGTCAAATATTGGGTATGTGTTTGTGTGTGTATTCACCTATTTGTGTTTACAGGAGTCGATTCACAGCTCCTGACCCCGTCTCTTGGCTGGTTGCTACTTTGTGTGTGTTAGTTACAATTTTTTCATAGGCACATGTTGATTAGACACTAGGCCTGTTGTATATTCGTGCATGAGCATGTGTGTGTGTGTTTTAGTTACATAAATTACAGTGTTCACTTGGCTTCTCGTTAGGGAAGTGTCTGGTACAGAAGGAGCTCTGAACCTCGCACTATGGTCGTTAAGAATGGTATCAAAATATCTCTGTTATATTTACTTCCTAAGGAAGAGAGGAGGAGGTGTGTAAGGGCCTTGATGCTGGTTATGGATTCTTGGTTAAATAGAAATGGAATCGTCTTAAACTTCCTCGGATCACACAGGATTACGGATGAGAGGAGACAAGTACAAACACTTAGGGCATCCCTACTGGACCCATGTCTGTGCAGAGACCCATTCCCAGTGTCACAAGAGACTGCGAGACAACAGAATATATAGTGGATAAAGGTCATTGGAGAACACGAGGTATAAGTTTCAGGATATCTAACTGATACTCCAGGCGCTGTGAGACCTTCACGTGTTTAGAACTTCTAGTCATTTGAATATTCTATTGCCTATAAGTTACAAAAGCGGTAATGTTTTCTTTAATATATTTTCTATCACACGTTTTTCTCCTTCGTATTTATATTGATGTTTTTATTTTGAAATGTGAATACTGGACTACCGTTCTCTGAACAGGCAGTGACTCATACACAACCAGTGACTGATACTGCGCTTGACTTCACTCAGTTTGGCGGGCCATAACGACATGGGTACGAGTCCTCGGCTAGTCGCATGGTTGATAAATTAGACACATGTGCAACTCTTGGGTATCTTTATTGAGGAAACGTTTCGCCACACAGTGGCTTCATCAGTCCATACAAAGGAGAATCTTGAAGAACAGGAGGAGAATGAGGTAATCAGTCCCGCAGCCTTTAGTCGATGTGGTCAGTCCATCAATCTTGAATCGAATACGGCATAAGTGCGGAGGAGCTTATAAACCGCAGGCAGGCGAAACGTTTCCTCAATAAAGATACCCACTTTCCTTGCCCTACAGAATTATACTCTCTCCATGTCATTGTACTTTGGTCCATTCTCTCTAAATGACCAAACCACCTCAACAACCCCTCTTCAGCCCTCTGAGTAATACTTTTAACTCCACACCTTCTAATTTCCACGCTCCGAATTTTCTGCATAATATTTACACCACACATTGCCCTTAAACAGGACATCTCCACTGCCTCCAACCACCTCCTCGCTGCTGCATTCACAACCCAAGCTTCACAGCCATATAAGAGTGTTGGTACTACTATACTTTCATACATTCCCTTCTTTGCCTCAATAGATAATGTTTTTTGACTCCACATATACCTCAACGAACCACTCGCCTTTTTTCCTTCATCAATTCTATGATTAACCTCATCCTTCATAAATCCATTAGCCGACACGTCAACTCCCAAGTATCTGAAAACATTCACTTCTTCTATACTCCTCCCCAATTTGATACCCAATTTTTTTTATCTGAATCATTTGATACCCTCATCACCTTACTCTTTTCTATGCTCACTTTGATCTTTCTACCTTTACACACACTCCCAATCTCGTCCACTAACCTTTGCAATTTTTCTTTAGAATGTCCCATAAGCACAGTATCATCTACATATATATATATATATATATATATATATATATATAGATATATATATATATATATATATATATATATATATATATATATATACTCACTAACATAAACTGTCAAAACTAAGGGTTAAAAATGTATATATTAATTCTAAAATGCATTTACATTCAGGTTCAGAGCCATAACCAGTTGACTGATGCTAAAATATGTTGCTTAAAAGAATTAACGTGAATTTATGTGCTAAATGCAAATTGTCTGAGAAATGCCAGAATAGGAATACAATCATTCAGCCAACGCTCAAATGGCCTTGAATTTCCAAACAAGGGCTTAATTTATATTTACTGATGGCAGCCTCTTCTCTGTTATTCCCTGTTCTCTTTCATTGTAGCCTCTGTCTGTCTGTCTGTCTGTCTGTCTGTCTGTCTGTCTGTCTCTCTTTCTCTGTACTTACATATGTGTGGTTCCAGGGGTCGAGTCTTAGAGTGTGTGTGTGTGTGTGTGTGTGTGTGTGTGTGTGCGTCTGTATGTGTATGTGTGTGTGTATGTGTGTATGTGTGTGTACGTGTGTGTGTATGTGTATGTGTGTATGTGTGTGTGTGTGTGTGTGTGTGTGTGTGTGTGTGTGACTAAGGGATGCTGTAGTGTACATCTTTCTTTTAAGAGCTTCCTGGAGTACAGACATGAATTATTTATGCTCCACTTGGGAAGGGATTAAGCGAGTGAATTTATGAGGTGTTTAGACAGTAGCGGGCAACAGAACAGAGTAGGAGGGAGGATTTATGGAGTGGACACAGTGTAATCGTAGAATATAACTGTGTATATGGATTAAGAGGAGAGGAATAGGACTCATTTGAGTTGATGGTGAGGGAATTACAGGGGAGTACCTTTAATTATCTGTAATTACAATAATTTAATAAACAAACGCAATGCAATATATTTTTTTGTTAGGTCCAGAATGACTTTTGCGAAATTATTGCATACACAAATTTTCTCTTGCCTTATTCGGCAAGAAGAGAGTTGCCAAAATCGCAAGTTTTACCTATTCAGAAAGATTATATATATATATATATATATATATATATATATATATATATATATATATATATATATATATATATATGACGTGCCGAATATGTAAAACTGGTCAATTAGCAAGAACTCATTTAAAATTAAGTCCTTTCTAAAATGTTCTCTTATACGTTGAAAGATATATTTTTTTCATTAATGTCAATGCAAAAATTTTTAATTTTCCTCCAAAAGAATCTAAGAAAACTTACCTAACCTTATTATAACAAGAACAATTTATTTTTGCCTAACCCAACTAAATATATTTTAGATTTGTTTAAAATAATTTAATACTAAACAAACACAGTGAAATATATTTTTTTTCTTTAGGTTCAGAAAGATTTTGGCGAAATTACTGCATACACAAATTTTCACTTGTCCTATATGGCAAGATGAGCGTTGCTATTTAAACCAAGATCGCAAGTTCTGCCTATTCGGCACGACATATATATATATATATATATATATATATATATATATATATATATATATATATATATATATATATATATATATATATATATATATATATATATAGATAGATTTCTTTTTTTCAACACGACGGCTGTCTCGCACCGAGGCAGGGTAACTCAAAACAGAAACACGTTCACCATCATTCACACAATCACTGTCGTTGCAGGGGTGGCCAAATACGTCCATATAGATGCCACTCCAAACTGCCTATATATATATATATATATATATATATATATATATATATATATATATATATATATATATATATATATATATATATATATATATATATATGCATGCTGCAGGGAGTGACATGTGCGCAGCACTTGGCCCTTCCTGAGATCGACAAAGTGCTGCGCTCCTAAACATTCTTTCCTCTTAATTTTTCCTTCATCTTACCTAATGCGTCTCTTAGAGTGCAATTAAAAATTACGATTATATATGGGCTTGCTCAGAATATACCATGAAGTTCTGGTATCTGCTTATTGTAGCTAAGTATCACGTCACGTCGTGGACGCTAAAATATGCAACACCTTCAGCGCTGAATTATTGATAAATTCAGAGATATTAAGTGTTGCATATTTGTTTTGCTTACAGCTTATGCCATTAATATAATGAGAGTCGTGGATCTTTGTTTGTAACACTTCTGGTAATCCTTTTGACCCACGAGCGCCATGAACGAACCATACACTCTTATCTACCTTCAGTATCTGCGTAAGTGGCTGTATCTTGTAGTTTGTGGCACTCATCTACAAATCCTCTATCCATCCTTTATTCTACAACTAATATATCCTTATATATTATAACTCTTATATCCTTCCCTCTCCAGTATTTTAAATATCACAATGTAGTCTCGGGTCAAGAGATGGGAGAGCTTTTGGTACGAATAATGGAAGATGAAATAAAGCCAGTTGACCAAATGAAATCGCTCGTCAACAGCTGACTCAGTCTTTATCCTCTTTTTTATCTGTATATCTCATAACACTAAAAAGATTTTCAGATGAACAGAGGAAAATAACTCTTGGCATCTTAACTTATCTGTAAAAAACGTGTTAAAGGTAATAAAAAGAGGGAGAGTGTGAAAGAGAGAGAGAAAGAGAGAGAAAGAGATAGAGAAAGAGAGAGAGATAAAGAGAAAGAAAGAGAGAATAAAAGAAATGCTGGGGGTCATCAAGGTACCAGGGAAATGATTCACAACCCTCTTGTCATTATCATTTGAGGCATTATTGCAAAGGAGGTCATTATCCCGGTTAGGTCATGAGGCGTTTCATAGAGCCGGGCGGTGGAAAAAGACAGAGAGAGAGAGAGAGAGAGAGAGAGAGAGAGAGAGAGAGAGAGAGAGAGAGAGAGAGAGAGAGAGAGAGAGAGAGAGAGAGAGAGGGAGAGAGAGAGAGAGAGAGAGAGGGAGAGAGGGGGAGAGAGGGAGAGAGAGGGAGAGAGAGGGAGAGAGAGGGAGAGAGAGAGAGAGAGAGAGAGAGAGAGAGAGAGAGAGAGAGGAGCAGATAAGCACCGTTAGACAGATTGAAATGGAAAGACACTGAGAATCCTGAAGGGAACTTAAACTGTTGTAATTGATTTGAGCTATCCTTTACCCCTGGCTCATTCCTCGTTGACCCTCTGGCAGTCAGTCCGAGTCATATATCGCCTGGAGAATTGAGGGAAGTTTGCAAGTAAACATGTGGAAGGTCTCTCGTCCTATAAAATGGCTTAATTTGCTCGCTGAAATGGGAAGAAATGGAGAAGGGGGGGGGATTAACGATAAGCCTCACTCGAATAAGAAGGGAGGAATAGGGGTGTATGATAATCGTGGATGCTGATCAAATAATTGTTCTTGGACGGGAAACACGTGGAAAAAAGTGGACTTTTGGGTAAAAAAATAATATCGTCTAAGGATTAGAAATAAATAAATAGAGATGATGATTTTTGTGACCATCGTCGCTTGACGAGGATGAGCAGATAACATAAGAGCGTGAATTTGATGAAAATAAATTTAAAAACAAAGGTTTGCATTGCTTTGGGCTACGTTTTTTAAATTTTATGAAAAAAAAAACATTCCGAGCAATAACTGGAGAACGCCTCGTCTGATCAACTTCATACAGTAAATGCAAGTATATCTTACTCGGAAATTTTTTGCATTTTTCGTTTTGGGGGAGCAGAGTAAGTGCTATATTGCCTATTTTCTTGAAGAAACTGAAAATTTAAGTTCTAAGTTCCAGATGATAACTTGTTAATGACTCATACAATCGACTTCAAACCATTATTCCGGATAACCTGTGAATATATATCTTCTGAGCGGCTTCAAAGAAAGTGCTTATGTATCTGGGGATGCTGGTGTCTATATTCATAACAAGAAAATGTCTCTTCTAAGTGGCTTCAAACTTTCGAAGCTCGAATATCTTCGTGAAAGGCTCAGATTAGTTTAGGACTGTGTAGTTGCCATTTTGCCGTTTTTATTAAAGTCATTAGGATGTTAGTTTCCGTGTGATAAATTTCAAGTTTATTCAGACTGGCTTAATCGGCACTGAAATTTCACTGCGCGAGAAAATTATATTGCACTTTGTTCAGTTCGTTTTGGCCTTCACTGAGGCAGAGAGAGCTGGGTTTGTGGGATATGGGGATACCTTTCTTGCATTCTGCAATGGCTGCAACACATCCGGTTTTTTAAGTAAGTAAAGGAGTCGGCCATTTTAGATAAAAGGACCGGGGGTCATTTTCAGGAAGCGAGGCTTGGCGTTATTTTAAAAGGATGAGGAGAGAGATAATGTTATAAGGGAAGGGTAGGGAGCTTTAGTTATTAATAGTGATTGAGGAGGGAAAGGGGAGGGTAATTCGATAGGAGAGGATGTGGGGTTATTGTAGAAAGTTGGCGTGGGATCTGGCGTCTGAACACAAATTCTCTCTCTCTCTCTCTCTCTCTCTCTCTCTCTCTCTCTCTCTCTCTCCTATTAGCTCATCCACCTACCCATTTCATTGTTTTTCCCTCATACTCACACCTCACCAAATGGAGAGGTTAATCCCATGGCAAGCCAGTTGGCTTTGGCCTGGGTGAACATGGCTTGGCAGTACATGAGTATTACCTGATCAACCTCTTCCCTCAAAGAATAGTGATCGAGAACCCACTATCTCTAGACTAGATGATAGGACACACCACCTATGGACACCTGCTGGAAGAGAATCTTTCGGTGCACTTTACTGAGCATTGCCTCTCGGGCTTCAGCATGTACTTGGGAACACAACGGAGGACTTGGAAGAACTATCTACTTCTACCTGGATTAAGGACTATCGTGTATTATCTAGATGTGCGAGTCAAGGATGGAAAAACAGATGTATCTGTAAAGACCTCTGTGACAGTTTAGGAAAAACTGTTCCATAAATCTAATAAATTTTATTTAAAAATGGTATTTTTAAATATTTTTTTTTCAAATAGTCGTTTTAAGATGTGAGTAATTGTACCGTTGTTGGGTTCGAACTGAGTGCCTTGGGTGTGTTGTAATTTTAGGTAATATTTGTTTATATATTCTTGCAGTGAAAATTCGACAACCAACAGCCCCCTTCCTGTAAACAGGCTGGGGTAACCGCCCTTGCTCTACCTTGTCAGTGGACACACATACTAGTGTACCTGTCACTGCCCCACGCTGTTACTTGCTACACACGCCTCCACCTCCGTCGTCCCTCAGGACTAGTCGCCATACCAGCCTCTGACACCGCCCACGCAATCGCCCACAAGCAAGCTGAGCGCCAGACTGGCGACATTATGTCGTAACTCCCCGGCGCCACGACATTTCACTCCTTGATAACACCCACGCCAGCACACCTTCCCCTACACCTCCCCACAACCCACATCTCCCACACATTCCTTATATCTCCCCCACACCACCCCGACACTCTCCCACACCTCCCCAAAACCTCTTCTAAAACCACAACTAACTCAAAGTATTTATAGCCATCAGCATTTCTGAAGGTGATTCTCTCTGTCTCTCTCCATCCATATGTAAAATTATGTTCCCTATATTCCAAATTATGACGTCTCTTATATATATATATATATATATATATATATATATATATATATATATATATATATATATATATATATATATATATATCTATATATTGTGTGTGTGTGTGTGTGTGTGTGTGTGTGTGTGTGTGTGTGTGTGTGTGTGTGTGTGTGTGTGTGTGTAATTACGAAGAGCAGATTTTTTAGGCGTTATATACCTTTAATTAAGCACTGAAATTGTGGTTGCTTTCCCAATCTCAGACTAATTTTTTTTTTTTGATAGATTTAGAGGTTGACATTTTCTCTCGTGTGCATGTGTAATTACCTATGTCCATTTATAAACCAATGTGTAACCACAGGAGCAGAGTTGTGTGTGCTCTAGGTGTCCCGTCTTCAGTGTTTTCATTTTGTATTTTAAACATAATTTAATTTTATTTATAAAGTTATAATGATCGTAGAACTTACTGTGCCACTTTATCTAATATATTCCATTGATTTTTCAGATTTGCGAAGAAATTAATAACAATAATATATTATTTCAATTATTCCTTGGGTTCAACTTTTTTAATTTGTAAATGTGACCTCAGATCATTATTGAAGGAACTAAGTCTCATTTACGCTATATTTTATGATCTTTCACATAGTTATCATATCTCCTCTTTCCTTGACATCAACCAGGAAGCGTTTTCAAGCTCTCATTATTACTATTTTTTCCCCTTCTCTTAGAAGTATTTTATATCTATTCATGCGACTTATTTCTTTATGATTCTCAGTCTTTTTAGGTATAAACATCGCACATTAACTGCATTTTTTAATTTTGGGAAAAAATGTATGTTGTAAAAACGCTTCTCAACATTTCTCCATCCATGTGTTTGAAAGTTTTTTATTTTTTTTTTAGCTTGGCATGCGAATTTCCCACAATTTCATTTATATGGTCTCCCGGTGACAGTTTTTATTAATAATTGCTAGAGTCATCTCTGTTTGACACCTTCAGTATTTTGTCACACAATCTATAGTCACCATGTGTGTGTGTGTGTGTGTGTGTGTGTGTACTCACCTAATTGTGGTTGCAGGGGTCGAGACTCAGCTCCTGGCCCCGCCTCTTCACTGATCGCTACTGGATCCTCTCTCTCTCTGCTTCCTGAGCTTTGTCATACCTCTCCTTAAAACTATGTATGGTTCCTGGCTCCACTACTTCACTTGCTAGGCTATTCCACTTGCTGACAACTCTATGACTGAAGAAATACTTCCTAACGTCCCTTTGACTCGTCTGAGTCTTCAGCTTCCAGTTGTGACCCCTTGTCCCTGTGTCCCCTCTCTGGAACATCCTATCTCTGTCCACCTTGTCTATTCCCCGCACTATCTTGTATGTCGTTATCATGTCTCCCCTGACCCTTCTGTCCTCCAGTGTCGTCAGTCCGATTTCCCTTAACCTTTCCTCGTACGACATTCCCTTGAACATCAAAATGGTATACAATACCGACAGGTTGTTAGGTAAGACACATGTGCAACAGTTAGACAACTTTATTCCGAAACGTTTCGCCTACACAGTAGGCTTCTTCAGTCGAATACAGAAAGTAGGCAGGAACAGTAGAGATGTGAAGACGATGTAATCAGTCCATCACCCTTGAAGTCGTAGAATTTGAGGTTGTCAGTCCCTCGGCCTGGAGAAGTTCAGTTCCATAGTCAGGAACTATCTGAAGATCAAGCGACAGTGCGGAGACTTAAATACTGTCGGAAGGAGAGGTGCAGGGTAGTAGTAGTAGTAGTAGTAGTAGTAGTGAGAGGCCACTGAGAGGTCATGTCCCTCTCAGATCCAACACTTCTCACTTGAAAAGCTTGTCCAAGGTGTTTTCACGTGGCATCTTGGTACAGAAAACACCTTGGACAAGCTTTTCAAGTGAGAAGTGTTGGATCTGAGAGGGACATGATCTCTCAGTGGCCTCTCACTACTACTACTACTACTACTACTACTACTACTACTACTACCCTGCACCTCTCCTTCCGACAGTATTTAAGTCTCCGCACTGTCGCTTGATCTTCAGATAGTTCCTGACTATGGAACTGAACTTCTCCAGGCCGAGGGACTGACAACCTCAAATTCTACGACTTCAAGGGTGATGGACTGATTACATCGTCTTCATATCTCTACTGTTCCTGCCTACTTTCTGTATTCGACTGAAGAAGCCTACTGTGTAGGCGAAACGTTTCGGAATAAAGTTGTCTAACTGTTGCACATGTGTCTTAAGTAACGACATTCCCTTGAGCTCTGGGACTAGCCTTGTTGCAAACCTTTGTACTTTCTCTAACTTCTTGACGTGCTTGACCAGGTGTGGGTTCCAGACTGGTGCTGCATACTCCAGTATGGGCCTAACATACACAGTATACAGTGTCTTGAAAGATTCCTTATTAAGGTATCGGAACGCTATTCTCAGGTTTGTCAGGCGCCCGTATGCTGCAGCGGTTATTTGGTTGATGTGTGCCTCCGGTGATGTGCTTGGTGTTATGGTCACCCCAAGGTCTTTCTCCCTGAGTGAGGTCTGTAGTCTTTGTCCACCTAGCCTATACTCTGTCTGCGGTCTTCTTTGCCCCTCCCCAATCTTCATGACTTTGCATTTGGCTGGATTGAATTCGAGAAGCCAGTTGCTGGACCACATGTCCAGCCTGTCCAGGTCTCTTTGCAGTCCTGCCTCATCCTCGTCCGATTTAATTCTTCTCATCAACTTCACGTCATCTGCGAACAGGGACACTTCAGAGTCTATTCCTTCCATCATGTCGTTCACATATATCAAAGATAGCACTGGTTCTAGAACTGACCCCTGTGGGACCCCGCTCGTAACAGACGCCCACTGTGATACCTCTTCACGTACCATGACTCGTTGCTGCCTCCCTGTCAGGTATTCCCTTATCCATTGCAGTGCCCTCCCTTTTACGTGCGCCTGATCCTCCAGCTTCTGCACTAATCTCTTGTGGGGAACTGTGTCAAAGGACTTCCTGCAGTCTAGGAAAACGCAATCTACCCACCCCTCTCTCTCGTGTCTTACTTCTGTTACCTTGTCATAAAACTCCAGGAGGTTTGTGATACAAGATTTGCCTTCCATGAACCCATGCTGGTTTTCATTTATAATCTTGTTACTTTCCAGGTGTTCGACCACTCTCCTCCTGATAATCTTCTCCATGACTTTGCACACAATACATGTCAGGGACACAGGTCTGTAGTTTAGTGCCTCGTTTCTGTTTCCTTTCTTAAATATGGGGACTACATTAGCTGTCTTCCATTTCTCAGGTAGTTGCCCAGTTTCAAGGGATGTGTTGAAGATTGTGGTTAGAGGCACGCACAGCATCTCTGCTCCTTCTCTAAGGACCCATGGGGAGAAGTCCGGTCCCATCGCCTTTGAGGTGTCAAGGTCCCTTAAGAGCTTCTTCACCTCCTCAGTTGTTCGTATGTCATCCAACACTTGTTGGTATATTCCCTCTTGATGTTCCCTTCTGTGCTGTCTTCCCACAGCCCTTCCTGTCTCTACTGTAAAAACTTCCTTAAATCTCCTGTTCAGCTCCCCACATACCTCCTGATCATTTCTTGTGAGTTCTCCACCTTCTGTCCTTAATCTGATCACCTGGTCTTTGACTGTTGTCTTCCTCCTGATGTGGCTATACAACAGTTTCGGGTCAGTCTTGATTCTCGATGCTATGTCATTTTCATACTGTCGCTGGGCCTCCCTCCTTACCTGTGCGTACTCATTCCTGGCTCTGCGACTGATCTCCCTATTTTCGTGTGTTCTCTGCCTTCTGTACTTCTTCCATTCTCTATTGCCTTTTGTTTTTGCCTCCTTACACCGTCGGGTAAACCAGGGGCTCGTTCTGGTCTTCCCGTTGTTACTGTTGCCCTTGGGAATAAACCTTTCCACTGCCTCCTTGCATTTTGTTGTTACATATTCCATCATTTCATTTACTGGCTTTCCTGCCAGTTCTCTGTCCCACTGGACCTCCCGCAGGAAGTTCTTCAACCCTCTGTAGTCCCCTCTTTTATAGTCAGGCTTTTCCCATTCAACTCCTGTTATTCTCTCCACTTGCAGCTCT
Source organism: Cherax quadricarinatus (assembly GCF_038502225.1). Lineage (NCBI taxonomy): Eukaryota > Metazoa > Arthropoda > Malacostraca > Decapoda > Parastacidae > Cherax > Cherax quadricarinatus. The sequence goes on from NC_091295.1 coordinate 52,478,415, forward strand.
ACTATGTATTCAAAGCACAGAACCACGTGGTCGCTAGCTCCTAGGGGACTCTCATACTAGATGTCCTCAATATCTGAGCTGCCCAGGGTGAACACAAGGTCCAATCTTGCTGGTTCATCCTCCCCTCTCACTCTGGTAGTGTCCTTAACATGTTGGTGCATGAGGTTTTCCAGCACCACGTCCAACATCCTGGCTCTCCATGTTTCGGGACCCCCATGTGGCTCCAGGTTTTCCCAGTCAATCTCCCTGTGGTTGAAATCCCCCATAACCAGCAACTTTGCTCTGCTGGAGTGAGCTCTTCTTGCCACCTCAGCAAGTGTGTCCACCATTGCTCTGTTGCTCTCTTCATATTCCTCTCTTGGCCTCCTGCAGTTCTGTGGTGGATTATACATCACTGCAATGACCACTTTGTGTTCCCCAGACTGAAGTGTACCTGCTATGTAGTCTCTTTCTCCCGTCTCATCTATTCCTTCCATTTTCTCGAATTTCCATCTGTTTTTTTACGAGCAGAGCAACCCCACCTCCCCCCCTGCCCCTTCTATCTTTCCTCATGATCTGGTATCCTGGTGGGAAGATTGCATCTGTTATTGTCTCCATGAGTTTTGTTTCTGTATCTGCTATGATGTCTGGGGACTTCTCATTGATTCTTTCTTGCCATTCCTCATGTTTATTCGTTAATCCATCTGCATTTGTGTACCAAACCTTCAACTTCTGTTCTAATACTGTAACTGTGGTGTGGGGGTGGAAACAGAGGGATCGGTGTGTGATGGTTGGTTTGGATTGTTCAGTTGCCTTGGGGGTGTCGTGGCTGGAGTCATTCTGCAGGTGTTTCTGGGGGGTGCGCTTGTCCTTCCATTTGATCCTGGGTTATTCTGCTCTCCTTTTTCATTTCCTCCCATTTCTCCTTTCGTTTTTGAACTCTCTCTTTCATTGTCTTCCTTTCGTCCTGTGTTCTGTCTCGATCGAGGTACACACTCCGGAACTCCTGCTTGCCTCTCAGCCGTGCTTTCTCCTGCAGGATCATGGTTCGGGTTGATTCTGCCTTGAAAATTACTTTAAGAGGCCGATTCCTTTTCTTTGTGAACCACCCAATTCTCCGAAAATTTGCCACCTGGGTCATGTCCCCCTCGCCTATCACCTTCATGATATCTTCAATCGCTTTTTTCTCCTCCTGCTTCCTTTCATCATAAGTTTCCCCTTTAGCTTCGTCTAGCCCATAAACAAACACGGATCTTTCCCTTTCCACCTCCCACTGTGACTCCCATTGCATTCTCTGATGTGTTTTAGTTCCTTCCCGTGGAGTGTTCCTTCCTTCAGTCCCTTACCTCGTTATTGCCCCTATGCTTCTTGGTTTATCCTTCCTGCTCACCTGCTCCTGGCCCCCACAGGTACCTGGTAAGGTCCTTGCACATGTCCTAGTTCCTTCAATGTCTTCCAACCTCTCATTCTGTCCCAGTGTGCTCCCTGTCTTTGTTTTGGCCACATGTGGGTTTGACAGGACCTCTGCATACAGTTTAGTTTCCATGCTTCCTTCAGACCTGTTGTTGTCTGTGTTTGATGTAGCCATTGCCGATGCTACTTCTGTAATATCTTTGTCTCTGTGCTGTTTCAGATGCCTCTTCTAATCTCTCTATCTTGATTTCTGCTGCTGTGGCCTGTTGCTTCCACCTTCTGCCTTCTGCTGCTAACCTCTCTTCCATCTTCCTTTCCAGCTCATCTAGTCTCCTTCCCCAGTCTTCCTCCCTTTTTTTGAGCTCTACCTCCCATTCCTCCCTCCCAGATTCGTCCTTGGAGCCCCTTGTCCTCATCCTGGTTAGGGGGAGGGGAATAGATGGTTAGGAGAGGGGATGGATGGTTGTGGGGTAGGGGGAGGATTGTTATTGGAGAGGGAGTTAGATGGTATGGGGAGAGAGGGGATGGATGGTTATGGGAGAGGAGGAGGATGGTTATTGGAGGGAGGGAGGTAGTTGGGCGGGGGTTAGACGGTTTGGGGAGGGGTTAGGTGGTTTGAGGGAGGGGTAGGTGGCTAAGGTGAGGTGGTTAGGGAAGGGGGAGAGGTGGTTAGGGGAGGGGGGGTACGTGTTTGTGTCAAGTGTTTGTGTCAAGTGGTGGAGGGTGTGTGTGTGTGTGTGTGTGTGTGTGTGTGTGTGTGTGTGTGTATGTGCGTGTGTGTGTGCGTGTGTGTGTGTGTGTGTGTGTGTGTGTGTGTGTGTACTCACCTAATTGTGTTTGCAGGGGTCGAGACTCAGCTCCTGGCCCCGCCTCCTCACTGATCGCTACTAGGTCCTCTTTCTCTCTGCTCCCTGAGCTTTGTCATACCTCGTCTTAAAGCTATGTATGGTTCCTGCCTCCATTATATAGGTTGCTAGGTTATTCCACTTCCTGACGACTCTATGACTGAAGAAATACTTCCTAACATCCCTGTGACTCGTCTGAGTCTTCAGCTTCCAATTGTGACTCCTTGTTTCTGTGTCCCCTCTCTGGAACATCCTGTCTCTGTCCACCTTATTTATTCCACGCAGTATTTTGTAGTTCGTTATCATGTCTCCCTGACCCTCCTGTCCTCCAGTGTCGTGTGTGTGTGTGTGTGTGTGTGTGTGTGTGTGTGTGTGTGTGTGTGTGTGTGTGTGTGTGTGTATCCTCACAAATTTCCTCATCGAGGTTTGTTTGAAGGGTGTCGAGTTGTTCCAGGCATCACTGAGGTCTAGCATTTTGGGCCTTGTAGTAAGTGCTCTTGAAGCTGTGTATTGAGTCTGCTTCCATCACTGTTTCTTCCACTTTTCAGCCACTGAGAGTAAAGCAATACTTCCTTATATCCCTCTGGCTCATCTAAGTCTTCAGCTTCATCCTGTGTTCCCTTGTTTCTTGTCAACTTAATTCAAACGGTGTGTCCCTATTTGTCATTTCCTCCAAGGTCGTCAGGAGCATTTATATAACTTCTCATAGTGCATTTCTCTCATTTCGTCCTGCCTGGCTGCAGATATTTGGACTCATAATTTATGAGGTGTGGGCTCCATGCATGGGCCACATACTCATCGACTGATCTAAAGTTTGTCATATGTAAGCATCTGAAGGAGTCTTTATTCTAGTTCCTTAATGCTAGTCTGAGGTTTGCTGATCTTTCAAATGCAGCTGCCGTTATTCGATTTTCGTGTATGATTGGAGATATGCTAGGTATTAGCTGTGATATTTGCAGCTTCTCTCCGCCTGTGCTGTACTCTGTGTCCAGTCTGCCCTCACCTAATGTTCAAATGACCTTGCATTTGCTCAGGTTGAACTCGAGAAGCCATTTGCTTGACCACATCTATAGTCAGCTAAAATCTCGCTGAAGATTATCATTCTCCTGTCCCTCTGTTTAATAACAGTTTTGTATCACCCAACAACAGTGACACATAGGGCTCAATTCCCTCTGGCAGGTTGATCAAATATATTTGTAGCATTAGCTCTTTTAGCACTGATCCTTGCGGAACTCCATTCGTAACTGTCTTCCATTCTATTGTCTCCTCCGTGCCAACTGTCAGGTACTTCTGGCCTACTGGAGCATTCTGCTATGAAGCCCTGCCTATTCCTCTAACTTCAGCATCACTCTCTAGTGCAACACTGTATTAAATCCTTGGAGATGCAGTCCACCCAGCCCTGTCTTTCTTGTTTTATCTCTCAGACTTTGTCATAAAACTTCAGCAGATTTGTAAGACAGGATTTTCCATCCCTAAATCAGAGCTAGATTTCTGTAAAGAATCTTCTCTCCAAGTATCCCAGTATCATTTTTCCCTGCCATCTTCTCCAGAACTTTTGACATTATGCATGTTAAAGATACCGACTTGTAAGTCAGGGTGTCTAGTCTATCCCCGTTTTTATATGGGAAGGGACCCAATATGCCTTTTTACATTTTTTTTGGCACTTGTCCTAAGTGTGTTAGCGCGCGTGAGTGTGTTAGTTATCAAATATATAGCGTGATAGCTATGCAGCTTCGACTAGCAGTGACAGAGGTCTGATGACATCTTGCTATACCCAGCATCAGCTGTTCACTGCATTGCCACGTTGAGTTTTGGGGGACTTGCGCAGTGCCATGACAGGCGAAGAGCTTTGATCCCACGACAGGATGGAGTGAAATTTAGGGACCTGTCAATCTCCTGAGGTCGTTTTCAAGCACCTGCAACCAATTCACTCCTGACGGTGGTGTCAAGTCTATTATTATTATTATATTATCATATTACTATTATTATATTTCCAGTAAGCCTTTACAGCCTTTTGGTAATAGAAGGTAATCAGATTTTATTCAAATAATGGTTAGGTAGTTCCAATTCCTTGCTTCAAAAGTCCTTCAGAAGCATAAAGGAATCATTTCCCTCCTCGCGTTCCACTGAAGGGAAGGCCCTTGTGTCAAGGCTGATGTGACTGAGGGCAATGACACGCACCTGTACTCCGTGACGAGTTACTGATGGTCACAGAAAGTTTCTGAGAGCAGTGTCGAGGGTCTAAAGAACGTGTCGAGTGGCCAAGGAACGTGTACCTAAAGTTTACGTCGAAGCGGTCGATGCTGAATCAAACTCGTGCTGAGAAGAATACAAATGACAATAACGTGGCTGGAATATACCACAATCAGTTCACAATCTAGATGTAAAGCCTACACGACGTTTCGAACCGTCCTGGAAAATTATCTCGAGCTGATAATGATCCAAACGTCGAGTTTTCCTCTTCAGTTCTGCAGCTATTTGTTAAAATTTTCATGTATCAGGTTCCCGAGTGTCGAGCGACTGGCAGGTCGAGTGAAGGAAGCATCCATGTCTGAGGAGCATCGAGCTACGACAACCTGAATACGACGAAGTACAGCGTCGGGGTGTGGACGCAACGTGTCGGCGAATTCTATTAACATGTCTAGAGACTGGAAGTTGCGGCAAACGTTAGGAACCTTTGAATAAAATAGCGCATTGGCACCGGATATGAAAAGTAATTCTCTGTCCAGCATCATCAAGTCATGACTACTGAGTCAAGCACTGTACGGATGGGATTAGAACCAATGGCAAGCAAGTCTTAAAACTCCAGGCCAGGGATTTATTAGCAATCGTGTCATGAAGATTTCGTGAGTCATGACTCTATTAAGCTCCATATGTATCGCTCGTGCTATTCTTCAATGCTGGTCACACCACGAACGTCTTACACACAGCTTGATAAATACTGGAACTCCGCCATGTACGGTGTAGATCTTCAACACAGCTTGCCATAATGCTGGAACTGGGCTGTGTACCACTGAAGCACGTCATGTCACAGGACAATAACTCTTGGAGCCAGAATATTGGATGGTAACTTCTCAGCCAATCTCCAGGAGGAGGAGGATGATTAGGAGGAGCAAGAAGAGGAGGTGTAGGAGGAGGAAGAGGAGGAGGAGGAGGAGGAGGAACAGGAGGAGGAGGAGGGTAAGAGGGTTACTTGATAGGATGTGTTCGGTATTAAGCAAGTTCCTACGTGCGTGTGTGTGCGTGTGCGTGTGTGTGTGTGTGTGTGTGTGTGTGTGTGTGTGTGTGTGTGTGTGTGTGTGTGTGTGTGTGTGTGTGAATGTATTTGTGCCACTGTAGTTCAGAGTCCAGGGAAGACTTCTCACGAAGTTGTTGGGTCGGCTTGACAGGTCCATCCCGAAGTTGTTCTCCTACTTGGTCTATGTTAGAATTAACCAGCTCCTCTACCGCCCTCACCTAATAACCCCTCCCCTCCCACTCCCTAACACCCCTCACCACTCCCCTCTCTTCCCCAACACTCCTCAACTCTCCTCAATACCTTGACCTTTCCCTCTCAGTCGTATATATCGTGACCTTTGTAACTCTCGAGTGTTCTTTATCATTAATTGCCGCTTAACCTTTGCGTAACTTTGGAAGAAAAACTCATGTACCTCAGTAACCTATAATAATTTATCATAATATAGTATTATAGGTCTCCCTTAATCCTTGACCTTAACGGGTTCCCTCAATACATTTTTCATGGCAACTATATTATTCATTAGAGCTTTGACCCGAATGATTTGGTGACCTTTAGATTGTGGAGCCCTTCGCTGTCACGCGAGGTCACTTACATCGTTTGTGGTCTAAAAGTTCACTGAAGTACACACACACACACACACACACACACACACACACACACACACGCATGCATGGAAGGCGAATAATCTGGGGAGTGATGTAGTGGAGGCAGAAGTTATACATAGCTCTAAGAAGAGAGTGGACCAAGTAACGACTAGCAAAGAACCGGGGCCAGGAGCTGTGACTCGACCCCTGCAACCAAAAGTATGCGAGTACATACACACACACACACACACACACACACACACACACACACACACACACACACACACACACACACACACACACACACATGGAGTTTCTGCCGAAACAATGACCTTTTTCAATTTGCCCAAAACTAGTCTCCCAGAAACACCCTGAACATAATACACCAAGTCATTTTCAAGAATCCTTAAACTTATAAACAGAGGTTTTGCTTATTAAATTAGAATTATTTTGTACCTGCGACACAGTTATAGATCAGTATATTGAAAGTGAACAAATCTCAAAACCTTGAAAAGAGGGGCCACCACCATTATTGAAGACTAACCTTCATTGGATACATTTGGCCAGTACACAAGTCTCCTACTCCCAGAGTCTTGGCTCGTGTTAGCCACTTGGCTGAGTGTGGTGGCCGTGTTGAACTGCAAGTTGCTGCTGTTCGGGTTTAACTTTAGAGAAGGCAACTTAGTCAAACTTCCTCCTCGACACAGCGTTCCTGGCTGGACCCTGCTGTGTCCCAACTGCTTATTGGTAGAGAGGACAAGCCTCTTGATTGGACCGACCCCCTTACAAGGGAAGGAGGGGGGTGTGCCTTGATTATGGCAGACAATCTATTCGAAGAATTCCAGCTCCCATCTTCTGATCAAAGATGATTGCCTCCTATTCTCCAAAGTCTGTATAACCCCCTACTATAATAATAATAATAACAATAATAATAATAATAATAATAATAATAATAATAATAATAATAATAATAATAATAATAATAATAATAATAATAATGATAATAATAACTAATAATAATAATAATAATAATAATAATAATAATAATAATAATCGCATTAACCCAAAACGAATCACAACGTTCGGTCTCCCTGGAGCAGTAAAGGACATTTCAGCCTGTTTGTCCGCCAGATAGGAAAGTCATTTCACAGGATTGTGTTTCCGCCTCAGTCAGACAGAGAACCGTGGAGCTGAGGAACACCTTTTGTCCTGATATTGCCGCCAGCATTCACGGTTTTCTCTTGTTCACATCTTAACCCCGTAGTCCGCTTTTACTGCCTTTGTGTACTGGAAGACAAGCGGCTCATTGAACTCTGTTTCATTTGTGCTGTGAATACTTAGAAGTTAGTGTGACTTAAAAATTTGGTAATAATAACAACAATAATATATATATATATATATATATATATATATATATATATATATATATATATATATATATATATATATATATATATATATATATATATATATATATATATGTCGTGCCGAATGGGCAGAACTTGCAATCTTGGCTTAAATAGCAACGCTCATCTTGAAATATAGGACAAGTGAAAATTTGTATATGCAATAATTTCGCCAAAATCATTCTGAACCTAACGAAAAAAATATATTTAAATGTGTTTGTTTAGTATTAAATTATTGTCTGAGAGCAATGTGTGGTGTGAATATAATGCAGAGAATTCGTAGTTTGGAAGTTAGGAGGAGGTGCGGGATTACCAAAACTGTTGTCCAGAGGGCTGAGGAAGGGTTGTTGAGGTGGTTCGGACATGTAGAGAGAATGGAGCGAAACAGAATAACTTCAAGAGTGTATCAGTCTGTAGTGGAAGGAAGGCGGGGTAGGGGTCGGCCTAGGAAAGGTTGGAGGGAGGGGGTAAAGGAGGTTTTGTGTGCGAGGGGCTTGGACTTCCAGCAGGCATGCGTGAGCGTGTTTGATAGGAGTGAATGGAGACAAATGGTTTTTAATACTTGACGTGCTGTTGGAGTGTGAGCAAAGTAACATTTATGAAGGGGTTCAGGGAAACCGGCAGGCCGGACTTGAGTCCTGGAGATGGGAAGTACAGTGACTGCACTTTGAAGGAGAGGTGTTAATGTTGCAGTTTAAAAACTGTAGTGTAAAGCACCCTTCTGGCAAGACAGTGATGGAGTGAATGATGGTGAAAGTTTCGGGCCACCCTGCCTTGGTGGGAATCGGCCAGTGTAATAATAAAAAAAAATAAATTTAGTTGGGTTATGCTAAAATAAATTGCGCTTGTTATAATAAGGTTAGGTAAGTTTTCTAAGTTCCTTTTGGTGCAAAATTATAAATTTTTACATCAACATTATTGAAAAAAAATATATCTTTAAACGTATCAGAATTTTTTTTAGAAAGGACTTAATTTTAAATGAGTTCTTGCTAATTGACCAGTTTTACATATTCGGCACGACATATATATATATATATATATATATAATATATATATATATATATATATATATATATATATATATATATATATATATATATATATACTTTTTTTTTTATTTTATTATCACACTGGCCGATTCCCACCAAGGCAGGGTGGCCCGAAAAAGAAAAACTTTCACCATCATTCACTCCATCACTGTCTTGCCAGAAGGGTGCTTTACACTACAGTTTTTAAACTGCAACATTAGCACCCCTCCTTCAGAGTGCAGGCACTGTTCTTCCCATCTCCAGGACTCAAGTCCGGCCTGCCGGTTTCCCTGAACCCCTTCATAAATGTTACTTTGCTCACACTCCAACAACACGTCAAGTATTAAAAACCATTCGTCTCCATTCACTCCTATCAAACACGCTCACGCACGCCTGCTGGAAGTCCAAGCCCCTCGCACACAAAACCTCCTTTACCCCCTCCCTCCAACCTTTCCTAGGCCGACCCCTACTCCGCCTTCCTTCCACTACAGACTGATACACTCTTGAAGTCATTCTGACTCGCTCCATTCTCTCTACATGTCCGAACCACCTCAACAACCCTTCCTCAGCCCTCTGGACAACAGTTTTGGTAATCCCGCACCTCCTCCTAACTTCCAAACTACGAATTCTCTGCATTATATTCACACCACACATTGCCCTTAGACATGACATCTCCACTGCCTCCAGCCTTCTCCTCGCTGCAACATTCATCACCCATGCTTCACACCCATATAAGAGCGTTGGTAAAACTATACTCTCATACATTCCCCTCTTTGCCTCCAAGGACAAAGTTCTTTGTCTCCACAGACTCCTAAGTGCACCACTCACCCTTTTCCCCTCATCAATTCTATGATTCACCTCATCCTTCATAGACCCATACGCTGACACGTCCACTCCCAAATATCTGAATACATTCACCTCCTCCATACTCTCTCCCTCCAATCTGATATCCAGTCTTTCATCTCCTAATCCTTTTGTTATCCTCATAACCTTACTCTTTCCTGTATTCACTTTTAATTTTCTTCTTTTGCACACCCTACCAAATTCATCCACCAATCTCTGCAACTTCTCTTCAGAATCTCCCAAGAGCACAGTGTCATCAGCAAAGAACAACTGTGACAACTCCCACTTTATGTGTGATTCTTTATCTTTTAACTCCACGCCTCTTGTCAAGACCCTCGCATTTACTTCTCTCACAACCCCATCTATAAATATATTAAACAACCACGGTGACATCACACATCCTTGTCTAAGGTCTACTTTTACTGGGAAATAATTTCCCTCTTTCCTACACACTCTAACTTGAGCCTCACTATCCTCGTAAAAACTCTTCACTGCTTTCAGTAACCTACCTCCTACACCATACACCTGCAACATCTGCCACATTGCCCCCCTATCCACCCTGTCATACGCCTTTTCCAAATCCATAAATGCCACAAAGACCTCTTTAGCCTTATCTAAATACTGTTCACTTATATGTTTCACTGTAAACACCTGATCCACACACACCCTACCTTTCCTAAAGCCTCCTTGTTCATCTGCTATCCTATTCTCTGTCTTGCTCTTAATTCTTTCAATAATAACTCTACCATACACTTTACCAGGTATACTCAACAGACTTATCCCCCTATAATTTTTGCACTCTCTTTTGTCCCCTTTGCCTTTATACAAAGGAACTATGCATGCTCTCTACCAATCCCTAGGTACCTTACCCTCTTCCACACATTTATTAAATAATTGCACCAACTACTCCAAAACTATATCCCCACCTGCTTTTAACATTTCTATCTTTATCCCATCAATCCCGGCTGCCTTACCCCCTTTCATTTTACCTACCGCCTCACGAACTTCCCCCACACTCACAACTGGCTCTTCCTCACTCCTACAAGATGTTATTCCTCCTTGCCCTATACACGAAATCACAGCCTCCCTATCTTCATCAACATTTAACAATTCCTCAAAATATTCCCTCCATCTTCCCAATACCTCCAACTCTTCATTTAATAACTCCCGTCTCCTATTTTTAACTGACAAATCCATTTGTTCTCTAGGCTTCCTTAACTTGTTAATCTCACTCCAAAACTTTTTCTTATTTTCAACAAAATTTGTTGATAACATCTCACCCACTCTCTCATTTGCTCTCTTTTTACATTGCTTCACCACTCTCTTAACCTCTCTCTTTTTCTCCATATACTCTTCCCTCCTTGCATCACTTCTACTTTGTAAAAACTTCTCATATGCTAACTTTTTCTCCCTTACTACTCTCTTTACATCATCATTCCACCAATCGCTCCTCTTCCCTCCCGCACCCACTTTCCTCTAACCACAAACTTCTGCTGAGCACTCTAACACTACATTTTTAAACCTACCCCATACCTCTTCGACCCCATTGCCTATGCTCTCATTAGCCCATCTATCCTCCAATAGCTGTTTATATCTTACCCTAACTGCCTCCACTTTTAGTTTATAAACCTTCACTTCTCTCTTCCCTGATGCTTCTATTCTCCTTGTATCCCATATATCCCATATATATACATAATTGCTGTTATTATTATTATTCTCTCTGTTACTTCTACTATTGGATAAAAAGTAAGATATATGTGCTACAGTTGGGTATCTTTATTGTTAAATAAATGTGTAGTGTATCTTTATTGTTAACTGAAACGTTTCGCCTACACAGTTGGCTTCTTCAGTCGAATACAGAAGCAGCAGGATTATCAACAAAGATAATGCAATCAGTCCATATGCCTTTGAGAAGCAGTTTTCGAGGTGTCAGTCCCTCAGTCTGGAGAAGTGTCCAGCTTCATACTTTGGAACCTTCAACTATTTGTGCTACGACCAGTGTGTGTTATTCAATTGTTTTAGTATGTTTGTTGCACTTCATTATGTTACATCCGTCTATTATACTCAGGTGCTTCCCTCTACCTGGAAATATATTCTGCATCAATATGATCATCATTCAATTTAGTGATAATGCTGTAAAATGCGAAAATGCTCGAAATACTAATTTTTTCCCCTCACTTGATTATTTTTCCCAAGTGGTCATAATTAAAAAATATTTGTTATTCCAGGTGAGTTTTGGACCAGAGATGAAGGTGATCAATACTTAGTGAAAAACAGGTAGGTGAATTATGCATGAGCGTGATTATTTTGACGAGGTAATTGTTAATATTCATGGAAGGTTATCGAGATTGGAAAACAATTGCTGGTTCTAGGCACAATTGAGGGAAAACAAGGAAAATGGGAGCAAGAAAGTGAAAATAAACCAGATGCATAAGGGATACTAGTGCAATTATCAAAGAGCTTCATAAGATTAATCAAGGAACGGCTGGAAATTGAAGCCATGGCTAGCCGGTCGTAAACTAGCAGCACCAGGTCTAGTTTTAAGACTTCCCATGTTATGATGATTTTCTGGGTCATGCTCGCTACACGAGAACTCAAAGAAGAGTGTTTAAGTATATTATAAACTACAGCATCCTTAACCAGCATATTACCCATCTCGTGCTTTCTTAATTTAACATCTGACTCAAAAGCTATTTCTCAATCTCAACTAAATATTTTGACGAACTGTCAATCATCTCTTCTCTCCTTCCCCCACAGGGGATACCTACTTTTTCTTAGAGGACACTTCATTTTCCCAGGAGATACCTAATTTCCCCCCGCCCCCGGGATACCTTCATTTCCCCTAGAGATTCCTACTTTTCCTAGGGGATACCTCATTTTCCCCAGGGGGATACCCACTCTTCCCACGAGGATACCCACTTTCCCCAAAGGAATACCCATTTTTCTCAAGGGGATACCCCCTACCCCGAGGGGATACCCACATTACCTAAGGGGATACCTTCTTTTATCAAGTCCTCAATAGCATGTCACCCCAGCCTCCGACCTCAAGTCTCCACCACATTGTACCCACATCCCACCTCCCTCCAACCTCACCGCACTACAACCCACCTCTAACCCCAGTTCATACCAACCTTTCATTTTCATCACGCGACTAAAATACCAGAAGAGGAGAAAGGGTCATGAATGTGCAAGCCAATGATGACCGACGTGGAGGTTCAACTTTCCCACTTTGTCATGATTATACAAGATTTCTGAAGGTTTTCCCTCCGAAAAAAAGTGATTTCTGAAAGGGAAGCCTTGTGGATGCCACTCCTGAACTCCAGGAGGCTTCATCCGCTATGCAAAATCCCCCAGTGGACGAGGGAACGGAGAAGGTATCATCCAAGAGGTATTCCATAACACAAGCGCTGTATGACTCGGGCGGTTTTAGTACTAACTTATAATTATGTCCAATTTGGTTAGAGGAGACGAGGTGGGTGAAGAGTGAATGAATTAAATCTCCGTATCATTAAAAAAAAGTTATTATCTTTGTAATCATGGGAAAGCTTTAGACCCACAGGGGCTATACACTGCCTAAAATATAAATGTTTATATCTATATTTACAAGCACTAATCTCAGGCCAAAGGAGACTCGAACCTACGAACCTTGGAACAAGGTACTTAACACTCTATTCACCTTTCCTCACTGGATAATACTTTGGCGCCCAGCCACGCTATGAGTTTGGTCCAAAGCTGCCAGCATCCAGGGCGGTGCCTTTTGAGCTTTTCATCTCATTCTTAGCATCGACTAACGAAAGATTTTTAGAATGTTTAAACTTCGCAGAACAAGTGAAATATTCACAAAGACTAATCTCGAGCCGAAGAAGGTTCGAACCTTGTTCCAAGGTTACAGGTTCGAGTCTCCTTCAGCCTGAGATTAGTGATTGTGAGTATTTCGCTTGTTCTGCTAAGTTAAATAATTATATATATATTTTTCAGCAAACCAGCCATATCCCACCAAGGCAGGGTGGCCCAGAAAGAAAAGCGAGTTTCTCTTTTTAACTTTAGTAAAATATACCAAAGAACGGATTACTAGCCTCTTGCTCCCGGCATTTTAGTCGCCTCTTACGACACGCATGGCTTACGGAGAGAGAATTCCCCATGGAGAACATGTGTGTGTGTGTGTGTGTGTTTGTATATATATATATATATATATATATATATATATATATATATATATATATATATATGCAATAAAATCACAGTAAACAGGTGACATCACAATATGCAGAACAACACACACAAAAAAAAAACACACACACACACATTGCTATTGCCATCTTCTAATCTTTGTTTCTGCCACACATCACACCGCTCTTCCCTCAACACCACACTTCACCTTTTGTCCCCTCCATGCTCTCCAACACACCTCTCCCCCCCTTACTCCTTCCTCTCTCCCCAACACCTCTCACCTCCCTGCCTCTCTCTCTCACCCCTTTTCCTCCTCGTACCTTCCTCTCTTACCTCCTCCCCTGCCTCCTTACCCTGCTTCCTCCCCTTCCCTCCTCCCATTCCCTCCTCCCCTTCCCTCCTCCCATTCCCGTCTCCAGTGGAGACGACGTGACATGTCTGCCTCTAACTAATCCCATCATATGAAGGACTGGAGGTGTGGAGATGACTGGGGAGGAGGAGAGGGGAATAGAGAAAGGAACAGTAGCAAAGAAGAAGGAAGAAGTGTGTGAGGAGGAATGTGATCGAAGACTGGAAGAGGGTGGGGAAAAAGAGGTTGAGAGAGAGAGGTTGAGAGAGAGAGGTTCAGAGGTTGAGAGAGAGAGAGAGAGAGAGAGAGAGAGAGAGAGAGACCATGTGTGTGTGATTTATTGACTGAGATTGGAGTTTAAGAGCAGTGTGTAGGATCAGCTTCCCCTCAAATCCCAATTCGCACCTCACCCTCCTCCTCTTTCTTCTCCTCTTCCTACTCCTCCTCCTAACTCATCCAAATCATCACTTTCAGAACACTGTCTCTTCCCAACAACTTCCTCCTGGCCTACGAGCATCGTTTAATTGCAGAGAGTGCCAGAGTGCCAGAGTGGATCAATGGCCCTGGACCCGTAAGGTCGGCCTCAAGAGCCCTAAGCGCTGGGCACTCCGCCCTAAAGGCACGACCTGGCATGTCCACTTCATGCTTCGAAAATTCCAATTAAACTCCACCGCTTTATGTTCGGGTATTCAAATTGTTGAAGTTGACGTCTTGTTTCATTGATGGATCCGTGTTGTGGAGATCTAAAGCGTGTTGAAGGAGATCTAAAGAGTGCTGGTGGAGATCTAAAGAGTGCTGTTGATCTAAAGACGGTTGGAGTAGATCTAAATAGTGTTGGAGATCTAAAGAAGTTGGTGGAGATCTAAACAGTGTTGGTGGAGATCTAAACAGTGTTGGTGGAGATCTAAACAGTGTTGATGATCTAAACAGTGTTGGTGCAGATCTAAGATGTGTTGATGGAGACCTATAGCGTGTTCGGGAGCTTCAAAGAGCCCTGTGACTCTTTAAAACAAGTTTTGGGGTCTCTAAAGTGGGAGAGGAGCTCTAAAATGTTATGGAACCTCAACACGTTCCTAGGAACTCTAAAAAATCTTTAACAACAACAAGGAGACGCGCAAGCATAAACAAAGACTTTTCAACAAATATCTTGATCCATATTTCACGAAATAACGTACGAGTGCGTGCGCGTGCGTGTGTGTGTGTGTGTGTATGTGTGTGTGTGTGTGTGTGTGTGTGTGTGTGTGTGTGTGTGTGTGTGTGTGTGTGTGTGTGTGTGTGTGTCAGATAGCAACTAAGAGAAG
>NC_091295.1:52498570-52513570 GCF_038502225.1 Cherax quadricarinatus
ATTGCTCTTCCACAACTGTGGCAGGAAACAAATGACTCTCTCTCTCTCTCTCTCTCTCTCTCTCTCTCTCTCTCTCTCTCTCTCTTTGTTGCTCTGTAACTAAGCAGCATATTATATATATATATATATATATATATATATATATATATATATATATATATATATATATATATATATATATATATATATATATATTTATATATGTGTCGTGCCGAATAGATAAAACTTGTCAATTAGCAAGAACTCATTTAAAATTAAGTCCTTTCTAAAATTTTCTCTTATACGTTTAAAGATACATTTTTTTTCATTTATGTTAATGTAAAAAATATTAATTTTGTACCAAAAGAACCTTAGAAATCATTCCTAACCTTATTATAACAAGAACAATTTAGTTTAGCCTATTCCAACTAAATATATTTTAGATAAGTTAACATTATTTTAATAATAAATAAACACAGTGAAATATTTTTTTTCCTTAGGTTCAGAACGATTTTTGCGAAACTACTGCATACACAAATTTTCGCTTGCCTTATTCAGCAAAGAGAGCGTTGCTATTTAAGCCAAAATCGCAAGTTTTACCTATTTGGCACGATTTATATTACTAACGTTGAAAATGACAATTCTTTGTGTTGCTTCGTGCTTATTAAATGCTTAATGTGAGATCCTCGTGTGAGATCCTTCTCTCTTGTGCATTGTGACTTATTTTTTATACGCTCTGATTGGCCTTTTGGGCAGTCTGTGATTCGTCTAATGTGCTCCCTGACACTGGCCTTGATTACGTCCACTGCTGCCTGGAGGTCACTCTTTTCGACTATTTTAGGCTTATGGTGCCTCTCTAAATTCAGTCCCACAAATCGTAGTAGTAGTGAGACTCGAACCCATTGCATGTGTGTTCTAAACGCACAGGCCAGTGTGCTAGCCATCATTTATGCAATTTTTCCGGAATTGTTCCTACATTGTTTGCACGGAGATGAGACGAGCAGGCATGCTATCTTGTTTTGCCTGTCGTTTAATTTGTACGAATCAGACGTAGCTGATACGCATGTCTAGTCGTAAATTGTTTACAACTAGGCACGGATTTTCCGAGAATGAAGTCACTCTATCACTTCTAGAGAAAACGAACAATACAGAGACGTACAGTTCATGAGGCAAGTTACAGTGAAAATGGCAAAAATGTTTTAGGAAGATAAAATTGCCAGAAAAATTTGGAAGAGTGCCATTGTTTTATCAGTTGCAAGTACTATAAGTGAATTTTGTGAGCATGTTTCACTCAAAATAAAGGTGCAGTAAAACAATGCAAATACTCTTTATTTACTTTGGACGAAAGTTCAAACATCGGTGACATCCTCTTGATTTTTTTTCTGGTGCATTAATTAATCAAAATATAACCCAGGGATTACAGCAGAAACTATTTTCAGATATTTATGCAACTCTTAGTTCGGTAGTAATTGAATATGGAGTATATTAAAAATATTCCTGTGCTGTAGTTGATGGTACAAGAGTCATGACTGGTAGTAAAGTGAGCTTGATTGATTTGTCGAAGGAAAAATGATGTGAAATGAATAAAACAACACTGCAATGTTCACCAAGCAGAATTTTATGCAAGATATCGCAAAGGAAATATTATGGAATTTATTGAAAGATGACCATAAATTTCAAAGACAGAAAATTCATATCATCCCTAAATCTGAGCTTAAAAAACATGCTGAATGATCTAGTATGAAATATCACTGCTAATGTAAAACATTAAGACATAATAGTTTCTTAAAATTGGTCTGCGAGGATCGTTTTCCCTGGCTAAGAGACACTGCAATGAGTCAGTACTCAATATTTGATAGTGCTTTTACACCTAAAAATATATTTTCTGTTGAAAGAAGTGAAAACAGAGACAGAGTAGATACTTCTCCAGGACTTACTACCACCATCACTGATGCTGATAATCTAGCAAAAGAAAAACCTCGCCCCCAGACACATCCCATTAGCAGGCAAGAATAATATTCCCGGTTAAACTGGTATTAGTTATCTCTTATTCATCTCACCTTTTTCTAGCTTATATTCATTCTGTTTAATTAACATCTTCATTCATGTTCTTCGTGGAGCTTAGAGGAATAAATCTGCATATTTTTTTATTTCAAATCATATTATGTGACTTACAAGTTGCACAGTTTGAGCTCCATTATTTCCATATGACTCTTGATATATTATTACTCTCAGTTAGCTGCTAGTCTGATAAGTTGTTATGTAGCCGAAAATGTTGAATATTTAAGACCACAAGAGTTCAAAAAATCAAGTGGGACAACTCGAATTAGAGTTACGAGGGCCTTCAGTGATATACTGCTGATTAGTTTGATGAATAAGACCCATGTGCAACACTTGGGTATTTCTCAAGAGTCCATGGTGTTGCTGTCTCCATTAGATTATTGGTAAAATAGCGACAGGTTGTTGGTATTACACCATTGATCTAATAGATACAGCAACAACAAGGTCTCTTGAAGGATATCTAGGTGTTTCATATTACAGTCTTCAGATCTATCATAAATGGCCCACGAGTCCCTAAATTAAAAACCGAAAATTTTACAAATGCAGCAAGTAAAATAGCATAGAAACACCAAGAAGTGCAAAAATATTGAAAAGATGGTTGTACTGTGATACTTTCATCTTTGTGCTACGCTTACGAAAAATATATAATTGCGGAGAGGTGCTAATCGTTTAGTAAGGAACATAACATGAACCCAGTGTGAAACATGAACTTATAGCAATAATAAACAACATTCACACGTTGCATCTCTCATAAACTCCACATTATTACTTTTTTTTTGAAGAATCTCCGAAATATTTTCTCCACCAATTTTAATGACTAGATTCGTAACTCACGTAGGTAATTATTTCCACCTAATAAAGAGTTGCTGATGTGTGAAGAAGGTTCACGCGTATATTTCGATCACGGGATTACCGTGACTTCCCTTTTTTTTGACTTAACGCAAAAACAAAAATAAGTGCTTGTGAAACATTATTGTAAAGGGGAAGATGATATCTGGTGATCTTGCTCTTCCCTATTAATTCACAAAAAGCAAGACTTAATATCCTCCTTGATTTACAGGTGGTAAGAATATCATCACTGTCAACCAGGGATGTCTTTTCTGGCTAAGGCAGGGACGTGGGTCTTCCATGTCCTCTCAGTGCAAGGCAAAGACACAGGGTTTTCCATGTCTTCCCTCGTCAAGGCAAGGACATGGTGTTTTCCATGTCTACGTCTATTATAAGGGAAAGTAGGGGATTTGAATGACCTCCTGACTAGGTGGGACTTACAGTATGTCCTCCGCAACAATGACACATTGTTAGAGACTAGCAAATATTTCTTTTTTTTCGCCTCACTGCACGCTAACAAATACGTATTAACTGAGGAGAACGATGGTATCTGGAACTTGTGTAAAATATGAACTGACCTTATGACATGTCAGCTTGCCTTACTGATGACGTGTCAGCTTACCTTACTGATGATGTGTCAACTCGACAAGCTGTCACCCTTCACCTACCTGTAAATTGAAAACATTTACGTATTAATAAAGGAATCTTATCTCCAGATATATCCTTCATCCCTCTCCTGAAAATATCCCCAGGTTTCCCCTTCATCCCTCTCATTCTGCAAGTATCCTCAGGCATACCCTTCATCCCTTTCCTCCTCCAAGTATCCTCAGGCGTACTCCTCAGACCCCACCTTCAGGAACCATCTCTAGTCATACCTTCTCCCATGTCACCCCTGATGTTTGCATCATGGGTGACATGTCCAGTGGTACCAGGCACCTGGTGTCTGACGCATTGATGGCCCAGTGGACTAATGTGTCTCGGATTTGGGCGGGCTTCTCGGGTGGCGTGCTAGCCAGGATTCGATCATGCATCACCATTGTCCTGTTCTCACAGGCTTGGCACTGGGACGCAGGATCGAATCCTGGCTAGCCGCAGTTCTGTTAATGATTCAAAATCACATGTTACATTCATATATATATATATATATATATATGTATATATATATATATATGTATATATATATATATATATATATGTATATATGTATATGTCGTGCCGAATATGTAAAACTGGTCAATTAGCAAGAACTCATTTAAAATTAAGACCTTTCTAAAAAAATTCTTATACGTTTAAAGATATATTTCTTTCATTAATGTTAATGTAAAAATTTTTAATTTTGCTCCAAAAGAATCTTAGAAAACTTGCCTAACCTTATTATAACAAGAACAATTTATTTTAGCCTAACCCAACTAAATATATTTTAGATTTGTTTACAATAATTTAAGACTAAACAAACACAATGTAATATATTTTTTTCGTTAGGTTCAGAATTATTTAGGTGAAATTATTGCATACACAAATTTTCGCTTGTCCTATATGGCAAGATAAGCGTTGCTATTTAAGGCAAGATCGCAAGTTCTGCCTATTCGGCACGACATTATATATATATATATATATATATATATATATATATATATATATATATATATATATATATATATATATATATATATATATATTGTTCACACACACATGTCGATGACTGGAAAAATATAGCAAAAAAAAAAAAATACAACTTTGAAACTGTATCGAAAAGTGAAAACGATTTCTTCATAATTTATATTCACAATGACTTAAGTTGAGAGAGGGGAGAAAAGTAGAAAATAAGAATCAGGGAAATACAAGGGGACAACAAGAGAGGGAGATGAGAAGTAATGGAATGTGGGAAGGAGTCCTATCACCTATCACCTTGGTCCTCAAGGTCATAGGTTGATAGACAGCTAACTTTGTGTGAGGCAGTCTAGTCCAGCTATGTAAGTGGGTTACAGAGGCCTGATATGCTATTCTTCTCTCGAAATGATGTTATTTTTATTTTTGTGTTATGAACACGAAAGATGAAAGATAATTTTTTTACAGATTTTCACTTACATTCAACACGCACGCACGCACGCACGCACACACACACACACACACACACACACACACACACACACACACACACACATACATTTACCTTCTTGTGCGTTTCTTATTTATTCCCGTTTCTGTAGAATCTATCAAATCTAATAAGTAGCCAATGATGTATACACAGAGAGGTGTATGTCTCTCAGTGTGTATAAATGGAGAGAGCAATTCACTCCCTACTTCAGGGATTAAAAAATACTTGACTGGTGGTGAAGAGGTTGCATACAGCTTTAATGGCCCTCGTGTAGTCCATGGGCTTTAAACCCAATTAACCAACCAACCAACCAACCACTGTACGTAGTTCTTGGGCAGCGCCTGTAAAATCGCTGGAGAAAATTGTTCAGTCATGAATATTGCATACTTCCTTGATGATGCAATTGCTACCACACTAACCCGAGACGCTGATGCTAGCTGGTCTCGTGGTTAGGTAATCCAGCACAACAGTGGCAATGTCACAACAGTGACAGTGTTCTCACAACCACAGCAATGGTCGTGAGAACACTGCTCCTTAAATACAATTAAAGAGTGAATCATGTCAACATTCATGCTCCATTCATTCACCAAGGTTTTTAATGTCATGGTGGCTGCTGGGGATTGTGCCTTAGATACAACAGCCAGCTTAAATTTTTCGTTCAGTTTTTTAAGCACCAGATCAACATCTTGCAACTGGTGTTGAGGTGTTGACCTGAAGGTTGCCTTATGGAGGATTTCATTCCTTCACTTTACTCTGATCCTACACACAAGGAATGATAACCAAGTCATCGTGACTGTCACTGTCGTAGCTACGACTGTCAGTCTCGTACTTAGTTTTATATATTAACTCAAATTAAATTTAATCAACAACTCTCGATTAATAAACAAAGGTTTAAGAGGGGCTCGAACCTCCTTCCTCAAATTCACAGCCCGACGCTCTACCGACTGAGCTAACCAAGGAAATTAACTGAAAGGATTCAGAAGTAATTCTAATTGTATTACCTTGTATTATAGTACACAACGCAGAACTACGCTACACAATATAGCACTACACGACATAACAGAAAACTACAATGCACAATAAATTACTGTGTTACCAGTGTTTTGTCGGCTATGTTACCTGCTGTGTTTTGATTTCTAGTACGTTACAGCTCTGTTATTGCTTTGCCTAATGTGTTACCTGTTGCGTTATGTTGTCTGCTAAGTTGTTGTATTTTCTCTATTTTTGTGGTGTCTGTTGTGTTATTGTGTTGCCTGTTTTGATCTTGTTTTTTCTGCTGTATTATTGTGTTGCCTCATATGTTATGTTTGCTATTTTACCTACTGTGTTGTGGTTTGTTTCATTGTCACCCGCAGTGTTGCAACATTGCCTTGCAGTGTTTGCTGTTGTGTTACTGTTCTCCCTTCAGTTTTACTTTCTGTGCTCCTATGGTACCTTCAGTGTTATCTGAGTCTCGTTGTGTTACCTTCAGTGTTATCTGCCGTGTTGCCTTCAATATTACCTGCTTTATTATTTATTCTGTGCTTGCTGTGTTTCCTATATTCCTGTGTTACTTTCAAAGTTTCCTGTGGAGCTGCTATGTTACCCCTGCAGCTTTATCTACTGTACATGCTGTGTTACCATCATTCTTTTTTTGTTTTTTCTTAAAAATTATTACATTAGTAATTTTTTTTCACTATTAATGAAGATATTCTAATGATTTTTCACACAGGAATCATGGTTTTACAAGTATTAGTGCAGAATTTGTAATAGCCTTCCCTCCCCCCAAAAAAGTACCACTGGCGGGGATAGAACACTAAACAACACTACTCAACACTGCACTACATTACACAACACAGCACTGCACTTTGCAACACAGCACTATACTTCACAACACAGCACTACACTTGACAGCACAGCACTACTATTCACATCACTACATTACACAACAGCACTGCACTTTGCAACACAGCACTGTACTTCACAACACAACACTACACTTGACAGCACAGCACTACTATTCACATCACTACATTACACAAAAGCACTGCACTTTGCAACACAGCACTACACTTCACATCACTAAACTACATAACACAACACTACACTTCACTAAACTATACAACTCAGCACTACACTTCACAATACAGCACTACACTTCACAACACATCACTACACAACACTGCAATACACTTCACAACACAGCACTACAGCAGTGAGCACTGAGGCTCCATGTCCAAGTATGTCTTTGCACCAGGGAAAACATTCTCAGTACTGCTGAGCACTTGGTGTTTGAGGATTGTTGGTCAAGTGTATATAACACACCACACACCACACTAACACTATATAACACTACACACTATCACTATATAACACACAGCACTATTCTTCACTATAACACACTGCACTGTCTTCATATAACATACCACACTATTTTCACTATATAAAATTCTGCACTGTCTACACTATTATAACACATCGCACTATTGCTATATAGTGCCTATGCGAACATTCCTGTTGTGTATAAATATATTTAGTTGAATGAATTCTGTTGTACCTCGCTGGCCCAGTAGTTAGCTTATCCGTCTGGAGTTTTAAGACTCACTCATCGCGGGTTTGAGCCCCGGTATCGTGTTTTATCAGATTTGCAACTGAAGTGAAGAGAATGGACGTCGAAATGCTTAATGTTTATCACTGTCTCCTGGAGGCCACCAAACCAATGCGAGGACGTGATGTTACCTACATTGTTAAGAACACCCTCGTGCATTCGGTAAATCCTGCAAAGTCGTTTACAATGAAGAACTACTTTGTAAGCGTCCTGTACACCAGGGCCATGGCAGCATTATACTTTGTTGCTCTGTATGTCTGCTTCGATGACACCTTACTCTTACATGATGGTAGCCGTTCTCTGAGGGCCTACAAAATGATAAAAGAATACTACAACTTTCACCCCTGCTTCACAAGACTTTAGTTATTCGTGGTGTACAACAGTACTGCTTTACTTGCACGTACCACGCACTAGCATTCATGGATATTGTTGTTAGCTCCAGGATCACGAGCCCCGATGACATCAAGAGCTGGTTCTGCATAAGAATGAAATATTCCCCGGATACTACGGCAGTCAACCTGGTCAGGTCAATCCTGAGTGAATTCAATAATTAATTATATTGCTACTTACTGCGACAATTCACGAGACAACGCTTTGATGCCAGAGATTAAACGTCATCTACAAGATGCAGAAAGGAAGACTCGTACTTCTGTTAAGCGTCCACTGGAAAGTGAGATGCCCTCAGACCCACCACATAAAATGGTGTGAATAATCAGATACAGAGAACGCCATTAAGTTGATTGTCAAGAGCGATGTGCTGAGGAAACACAGCAAGCACAGCGTAAATTATATAGAGGGTAATATTGAAGGCAACACGGCAGATAACACTGAAGGTAACAAGACAACACAGCAAATAACTTTCAAGGTAACACAGCAAATAAAACTGAAGGTAACACAGCAACCTAGCAGATAACACTGAAGGTATCATAGAAACACTTAAGAGAGAAAGTAACACAACAAGAAACACTGGAAGGTAATGTCGCAACACTGCAGGTGATAATGAAACAAACCATAACACAGCAGGTAAAACAGCAGACAACATAACATATGAGGCAACACAATAATACAGCAGATAACACAAGAGCAAAACAGGCAAAGCAATAACACAACAGATAGCACAAAAACTGAGAAAATAAAACTCAGCAGTCAACATAATGCAACAGGTAACACAAAACAACAGGCAACACATCAGGTAAAGCAATAACATAGCAGTAACACACTAGAAACCAAACCACAGCAGGTAACATAGCCGACAAAACAATGGTAGCAGTAATTTGTTGTGCATTATAATGTTCTGTTATGTCGTGTAGTGCTGTATTGTGTAGCGCAGTGCTGTGTTGTGTACTGTAATACAATGTAATACAATTAGAATTACTTCTGAATTCTTCCAGTGAATTTCCTTGGTTAGCTCAGTCGGTAGTGCGTCGGGCAGTAAATTTGAGGACGGCGGTTCGAGCCCCGCGTGAACCTTTCTGTTTATTACTTAACAGTTTTTGATTAAACTTAATTTTAGTTACTATACATAAGTACGAGACTCACAGTTGTGGCTACGAAAGTGATTAACAGGAATGATGACTTGGTCATCATTCCTTGTGTGTAGGATCAGAGTAAAGTGAAGGAACGAAATCCTGCATAAGACAACCTTCAGGTCAACACCTCAACACCAGTTGCAAGATGTTGATCTGGTGCTTAAAAAACTGAACGAAAAATTTAAGATGGCTGGTTTATCTAAGGCACAATCCCCAGCAGCCACCATGGCATTAAAAATCTTGAATGAATGGAGCATGAATGTTGACATGATTCACTCTTCACTTGTATTTAACACTATCACCTGTATGACAGCAGTGTAAGGAAGGTATTGTTAAACAATGCACATGAAACATATTCCACAGCAGTGATAATTAGTACTGTGCTATCTATACGCTGCGTGTTTCAGTGTTACTTCACTGACTGCGAGTGCAGTGCCTCTTATTACAGCCAGCAACACTCAGGAACATGAAGCGATACACTGGAAGTATGAAGCATCACACAAGAACATGAACGAACAAGACGCGTCACTCAAGCTGTGGAAAATTAAATTTACCTGGATGTAACTCACAAGATACATACCAGTAAATGGTAACAAAGATAATTATTCTTTATCAAGGTTACAGAGACAAGTAGGAATTTTAGGACACCTAGTTCGCAAAAAATGTCCCACTTCGTTACCTACTACTGTCATATCTACAAGTCACTCTGGACCTATATTAATTTCAAATGAAATATACATCCCCAGGAATTCTGGTAAAACATTAATATAAATATGTGGACTGTACATTAAATTTAAAATGTGAATACATATACATTGAAGAAGAATTTATAATAATAAGACTCACCAATTAGTCTGGAGATTACGGTGTGTCATACCAATCCCTCTGCCTAAATATGAAGAAAATACTGGCTAGAATCTCAACATAAATAGACATGACTTAGCTGGGGTTCCTGGACTGTCCTGTCCACTTGCCTAATGTTCACGTTATGCAGGACTGCAAATCCAACAATTTCGGCTCCTATTTGAGAGGTTTTAAGCCCAATATAACCCTTAGAGCGACGAAAATTTATGCACATTTCACTAATGTTCCTGTATCACATTCAAAACAATGGCGTCTCACCCCTGCTCGTCAGCGCAGGCGCAGAGTTTCCCTGTCGGTTCTCTTCTTTAAAATACACTTTAGAGCAATAGTAATGTATTAATCAGGTATATTTACATTATAAAAAAATATACAGCATAATTTTGGGAAATTATTTTCCACACCAGCATTACCAAGCAACATTCAGGCAACTTAAGGAATCATACATAACGGTATGCAATACCGTTATATATGATTCTTATGTTGCCGTTATATATTATCAGCTGGTTACTTGTACCATCTGATGTAGTAGTAGTTACTGCCTTCACAGGGCAAGTACAACTGGTAGGGTTCTCACTGTTACGCACTGCTGGTGGTTGTTGTAGTGGTGGTGGATGTTGTTGTGGTTGTTGTGGCTGGTGGTTGTTATAGCTGTGGTTCTCGTGGTGGGAGTTGTGGTTGAGGCTGTTGTGGTTGTAGTGGGGGGTTGTTTAGGTGCTTATGAGGTGGTGATGGTGATAATGGTGGGGTGATAATGATGATGTTGGCAGTGGTAATGGTATGATGGTATATGACTGTTTTGTTGTTATTATTGTCGTTTCTGTTAATGGAATACAGAAACTGCGAACGGAGGGTGTACAGTGTAAGGGAGGAAAACAGAAAGGGTGTGAGGGTGGAAGGTGGGAGGGAGGAGAAGAAAAGGGTGTAACTAGGAGGAAGAGTATGACGGAGAGTATGCGCGAGGAAGAGTATGAGGAAGAGTATAAGGTAGGAAAGGGCTGAAAGAAACCCAGCGAGAACAAATGATAACTTAATCTACAAGTGATAACTTCATCTACAAGGCTGGAGAGGAGGGTCACGGGTGCAAAGCACTCAGTGGAGAATTTCCACTGTCAATACACTTGCTTTGAGTAGTGCCTTGTTAGATGTGTATGTGTGTGAAGGGGATGGCGCGCGTACCAGGAACTGAATAGGAACAAAACACCAGGAACAGTGATGGGACCAAGCACTTATTCTTGAGGGACCCCACTGATTACCCACGATCGTTCTCATGCTTCATTTCACTCAGTAACTATTTTCTTCGTCTCCCATCTTTTTTCACTGAACTGTGTCAACAAAGTCCTGATAGCTTGTCTTCCTCTCCATCGGTTGTAAAATACTAACTTCCCTGGCTCTTGTCGCAGCTGTTAACATGGCTGTCCTTCTGAACTGTTTTCTAGAGGTTCCTCCAACGTATGTTTTCGCAATATATTTTTTTTTACATTTCTCAAGTTTAATTTATAGCACAACTTACCACTGAACTTCCAGCACATAAATCACGGCGGCTCTCGCTGTTCTGGGCTAAAAATACGCGTTGAAACTCCCTTCACAGGTCTGAGAGAATTTGTTCTTACGGGTTTCCATGGTCATTCCTATTTTCCCACTCTCCTCATTTTTCCCATTGTCGTCCTCATTTCTCCCATGGTCGTCCTCATTTTCCTACCTTTTCTTTCTTTTCCGAAGGTTACCTTCAATGTATAAAGGCTCTTATGGGGGTGGGTCTGAAAAATTAACGTGATCACTTTCCCCTGCCTCTCTCCGTCAAGGTCACAGCCTCTGTGATATGAAGTATCTCGCTCGCTCAAGTGATGAACGTTCGGAATGGAATTAGCCTAATCTCTTTCTCCCCCGGCCCCTCTCCCTCCTCTCCCCCCCGGTCATCCATCATAGTCGCAGCATCCGTGATCTGACGTTGCTCCGTCGCTCCTGTGATAAATGCTGGAATTCAAGGAATAAGTGATGTATTGGGTCTAAGAGGTGAGTATTAAGTTCTATTAAATTTAAGTGATTACTTTCCATGCTCGGACAGGGTTGTATTAAATGGTCTTTAAGCGGTGTGGAATTTTAAAGGGTAGTTTAGAAAAAGAAGATGAAATTTAAGAGTAACCTGTTTCGTTATGTCTGAATTTAAGTGGTGTTTCAAAAGGAGAGTGTGGGTGGGACTGTTCATTACTCTAGTACGTGGGGTTGTAGTTGGTATGTTAGTCGTTAATTTTATGTTCAAGCAGTGTTTCATAAGTGGAGTTTGGGTTTGAGGGATAATATATTTCCCATCACATCCCATGGGAGATGCGATTGTTATGCCCCAGGAGCTGCATCATATACATGCAGTGTCTCTGGAGAGAAACCTTTAGAAAGCACTTCAGTATGTCCTAAATGTTGCCAACTAGAGAAAGAGATCCAAGACTAACTGAGCCATCGTCTAAAGTTAGATTTAAATTGTTTCAGCCAAAACGTTGCCAATTTCGGACTTCTGCAAAACTCATGCTTCAACAGCAAGCATCCAGCCTTTTGTCACCTGGAATTCGCTAAATATTTAATTGCCTCAAGTGTCTGGGAATGGCGAACTCGTAGGGATGTTTGTGTCGGGGTTGGCGAATGGTCTCGAGAGTCTTTGTGGGATTAGATGTTAGTCTTGAGTGTTAGAGAAGGACTCGCCAGCTCTCACATGAGGCAAAGGACAGAGAGCGAATTGGAGTCTGTATTGTGGTCCCAGTACATATGTGGACGGGACTTGATTGCGTATTAACATTAATCCTGTGTTATCTGTAACTGTGAAGGACCAGACGAGAGAGAGAGAGAGAGAGAGAGAGAGAGAGAGAGAGAGAGAGCGAGAGAGCGAGAGAGCGAGAGAGAGAGCGAGAGAGAGCGAGAGAGAGCGAGAGAGAGAGAGAGAGAGAGAGAGAGAGAGAGAGAGAGAGAGAGAGAGAGAGAGAGAGAGAGAGAGAGAGAGAGAGAGAGAGAGAGAGAGAGAAAATTAAATTTCATGAGTGTCTCCCTCACTACCGAGTGATCTCACCTCCGTCACTTCAGAAGAAACTTTCGTCGACTTAGGCACGAATCATCGTGCTGAAATTAAATAGCACGAAAGACAAATGGAAGTTAACAAATAAAGCATTGGGATTAAACTGATTTTTTTTTCATAAACAAGATATAAGTACTTTTTTGTAATTTTGACAATTCAAATTGCTACTGTAGTGAAGTATACGTTACAGATGCAAGTTACTACTTGAAAACCTTGCCGTGTCAAATTTCTGTAGACAATTAGGTCAATGCTTGCAAGAGGGTAATACGTCGTTTTTGATAGAAGGGCGAAATGCTTACGGGAATGTTGACAATGATACGAGTAGCAGAATACTCAATGAGTTTTAAACAGCCTTCACCTAAGAGCGAAGCGTCGTCTCAAAGTTAGAACTTGGAAAGCATTACATTTTCTAGCTAGTTATTCAGCTATACATCTGCATAAGCTTAAAAGGCACCAAATGACCCAAACAAAAATGTTCGTATGGAGTCAGATACAGGCATTCTTGAATAATCAAAGCTTTTCAAGAAACATCTTGAGTGACCTTAGTACATTTCACATTCCTAATTTTAACACTCCTCATTTGCTGTATAATACAACACCCACTGATCATAGACACGGCAGACTGCCTCCAGCCTCCTCCTCGCTGCAACAATGCAACACCGTGTCTCATCCATACCTCGGGTTTTACACTACACTCTAATTCACTCCACTGATAAAATAATTTCGTCCCACGCTCTCTCCGGCATCTCTGCTGCTTACTTCCCTCCTCTCAACTGTAATCTGATTCCCTTACACCTATCTGATCTGCTGCAAATGTCACTAAATTGGATGTTATCAAAACAGCTGATTTTCATTTCTGCCCAATAATATTATTAAAATTAATGGCAGACTTATTATTTCATGTTTGACCAGCCATTTTTTTTCCTTATTTCATTATCGAGGATGAAAATTTGAAATACGATAAAACAGCAACATTTTTGACATAGGCCTGCCTTTCACTGGTAGGCCTATTTAAAATATAATAAATTTTGAAAAGACTAGATATTTCAAACGTAATTTAAATACGAGGAAAAATTCTTTGAACACTTGTAATCCAGAGCCAAAAACACTTATGGATATCAAAGAAAATACTATAATCGGGAGAATGTTTACATAGGCGACCATGAAAAAAAATTTCAATTTTTAATTTCATTCTAAAATTAACCTGGACTGGCCTGTAAAAAAAAATTCTAAAAATGGTTCGTTTGTCTAAAATTGGTTCTTGTGGCTGGAAAATGGTTCAATTGTCTAAAAAAAAGTGGTTCACTTATCTAAAACATGTTCACTAGTCTAACTCCTTCCACCTCAAGGCACTTGTGAGCTATGAATATTTTAATGGTATAAAGTACCGTGAAGTTGATAACACATATATATGCAACAGTTAGGTTTCTATTTTCCGAAACGTTTCGCCTACACAGTAGGCTTGTTCAATGGAACACTGAGGAGGCAGCAGAAGCAGTAGAGATGTAAAGACGATATAATCAGTCCACCACCACCCTCTGTACTCGACTGAAGAAGCCTACTGCGCAGGCGAAACGTTTCGGGATAGAGATACCAAACTGTTGCACATGTGTCTTATATACATGTGCAGTTATGAGTTACGCTCGTCAATTTACTCCAAGTTAATTACCTACAAGGCAAGCTAATCGCTACTGGATTAGTTGATGGATTAGCTGTCGCCCTCACTTCGGAATCTGATGCCATTTCGATTTTCTCCGCATTAAGTCTCAAGGGGACGGAGGATGGATGGCTTCGCCTCGCCTGGCACTGAATAACCCACACGAGTTCAGCGGTTTAACAAAACGCACTCAACACACACACACACACACACACACACACACACACACACACACACACACACACACACACACACACACACACACACACACAGAGTTATTAGTTAAAAAAGTCGAGAGGAAGCCTGAAATCTTTAATATTTCAAAGTGTCAAACCG
>NC_091295.1:52518570-52528570 GCF_038502225.1 Cherax quadricarinatus
CTTGGGGCCAGTGACCATGTGGTTGTAAGCTTCGAATACACAGTAGAGCTACAAGTGGAGGGAGAAGCAGGAAGGCCAGGACGAATGAAGCCAAACTACAAGAAAGGGGACTACACAGGAATGAGGAACTACCTGAACGGGGTTCAGTGGGACAGAGAACTGGCAGGGAAACCAGTTAATGAGATGATGGAATATGTAGCAATAAAATGCAAGGAGGCTGAGGAGAGGTTTGTACCCAAGGGTAACAGGAGTAATGAAAAAGCCAGGATGAGCCCATGGTTTACCCAAAGGTGCAGGGAGGCAAAAACCAAGTGTGCTAGGGAATGGAAGAAATATAGAAGGCAAAGGACCCAGGAGAATAAGGAGAACAGTCGTAGAGCCAGAAATGAATATGCACAGATAAGAAGGGAGGCCCAAAGACAATATGAAAATGACATAGCAGCGAAAGCCAAATCTGACCCGAAACTGTTGTACAGCCACATCAGGAGGAAAACAACAGTCAAGGACCAGGTAATCAGGCTAAGGAAGGAAGGAGGAGAGACAACAGGAAATGACCGGGAAGTATGTGAAGAACTCAACAAGAGATTCAAAGAAGTGTTCACAGAGGAGACAGAAGGGACTCCAGAAAGACGGAGAGGTGGGGCACACCACCAAGTGCTGGACACAGTGCACACAACCGAGGAAGAAGTGAAGAGGCTTCTGAGTGAGCTAGATACCTCAAAGGCAATGGGGCCAGATAACATCTCCCCATGGGTATTGAGAGAGGGAGCAGAGGCGCTATGTGTACCCCTAACAACAATATTCAATACATCTATCGAAACAGGGAGATTGCCTGAGGCATGGAAGACAGCAAATGTAGTCCCAATCTTTAAAAAAGGAGACAGACATGAAGCATTAAACTACAGACCAGTGTCACTGACATGTATAGTATGCAAAATCATGGAGAAGATTATCAGGAGAAGAGTGGTGGAACACCTAGAAAGGAATGATCTCATCAACAGCAGCCAGCATGGTTTCAGGGACGGGAAATCCTGTGTCACAAACCTACTGGAGTTCTATGACATGGTGACAGCAGTAAGACAAGAGAGAGAGGGGTGGGTGGATTGCATTTTCTTGGACTGCAAGAAGGCGTTTGACACAGTTCCACACAAGAGATTGGTGCAAAAACTGGAGGACCAAGCAGGGATAACAGGGAAGGCACTACAATGGATCAGGGAATACTTGTCAGGAAGACAGCAGCGAGTCATGGTACGTGGCGAGGTGTCAGAGTGGGCACCTGTGACCAGCGGGGTCCCGCAGGGGTCAGTCCTAGGACCAGTGCTGTTTCTGGTATTTGTGAACGACATGACGGAAGGAATAGACTCTGAGGTGTCCCTGTTTGCAGATGACGTGAAGTTGATGAGAAGAATACACTCGATCGAAGACCAGGCAGAACTACAAAGGGATCTGGACAGGCTGCAGAACTGGTCCAGCAATTGGCTCCTGGAGTTCAATCCCACCAAGTGCAAAGTCATGAAGATTGGGGAAGGGCAAAGAAGGCCGCAGACGGAGTACAGTCTAGGGGGTCAGAGACTACAAACCTCACTCAAGGAAAAAGATCTTGGGGTGAGTATAACACCAGGCACATCTCCTGAAGCGCACATCAACCAAATAACTGCTGCAGCATATGGGCGCCTAGCAAACCTCAGAACAGCATTCCGACATCTTAATAAGGAATCGTTCAGGACCCTGTACACCGTATACGTTAGGCCCATATTGGAGTATGCGGCACCAGTTTGGAACCCACACCTAGCCAAGCACGTAAAGAAACTAGAGAAAGTGCAAAGGTTTGCAACAAGACTAGTCCCAGAGCTAAGAGGTATGTCCTACGAGGAGAGGTTAAGGGAAATCAACCTGACGACACTGGAGGACAGGAGAGATAGGGGGGACATGATAACGACATACAAAATACTGAGAGGAATTGACAAGGTGGACAAAAACAGGATGTTCCAGAGATTGGACACAGTAACAAGGGGACACAGTTGGAAGCTAAAGACACAGATGAATCACAGGGATGTTAGGAAGTATTTCTTCAGCCACAGAGTAGTCAGTAAGTGGAATAGTTTGGGAAGCGATGTAGTGGAGGCAGGATCCATACATAGCTTTAAGCAGAGGTACGATAAAGCTCACGGCTCAGGGAGAGTGACCTAGTAGCGATCAGTGAAGAGGCGGGGCCAGGAGCTCGGACTCGACCCCCGCAACCTCAACTAGGTGAGTACAACTAGGTGAGTACACACACACACACACAACGTACGCGCAAACACACTAGGATTACACACATATACACTCACCACACAATCAATATGTCAAGTATCCATCGACAATTGCCTTTGACAACTAGTAGGTGCTATTACTACTGTTACTATTACTACCTCTATTACTGCTACTACTACACATACACCCTCAGGATATCACGTACACAAACATCAAACAAATATTTCCTCCTCCTCCTCCTCCTCCTCCCTCCTCCTCCTCCCTCCTCCTCTCCCTCCTCCTCCCCCTTCTCCTTCCTCCTCCTCCTCCTCGTTAATTATCCTCCTCACTATGGTCTAACGCCTAATGAAGGAGAGACAGGCGTTAACTACTCTTACTTATTACCCATTAAATCCACTATTAATAACTAAGGATAATGATTTAGCTGAAGAAAGGACGGAGGGGAGGATGGAGGCAGAGAAGAAATGAAGAAGGGAGAAAATGATGGAAGGAAGGAAGGTAGACTTTAAAGCTTTATTCTCCCTCTCTGCCTCCCTCCTTCCTTCCCTCCTTTTCTCCCTCCTTCTCTCATTCATTCGTTTTTCTCTCTCTCTCTATTTCCCCTTTTCTCTGTTCCTCACTGGTCTTATTCTCTATTTCCCTTCCTCCCTTCGGTTCATGAACGACCTTATTTATTTTTATATACACTTTCTTCCCTTCATTTCATTCCCTTCACTTCCTTCCCTTCATTTTCTTCCATTTAATTCCTTTCATCTTTTTCTTCCCTTCATTTCCTTCCCTTTAATTCCTTCCCTTCACTTCCCCCCCTTTATTTCCTTCCCTTCACTCCCTTCACTTTACGTGCACCATTCTTTTCACCGCTTCTCCCCACTCTCTCCTCTCCTATACCCCTCCCCTCGCCTAATACCCCTTGACACCCCCTCCCACAGCCCTCCACCCTTCCATCACCCTCACTCACACCCACTACCTTTCCGCACCCCCTTCTTCCTCCCTATACCACCCCCTACACCCATTTCTCTCTCCCCACTACACCCTCTCCCACACAAATACCAGAACAAGTGAGAAAACTAAAGAGCGAAAAGGCACAATACCATGACTGGACCAATACACAAATAACCCGCACATACAACGACGTTTCGGCCCACCTGGACATTTACAAAGTCACACTAAAATGGTCAAGTCGGACCGAAACCTCGTAAGCTTCTCTAATTCGTGTGTGTTAAGGTGATCCAGCGCAAGCACCATTTAATTACGTAGAGGCAAGAACAAGATGCATGACGTCCCTCCAGTAGCAGCAACCGCAGCAGAGGCAGCAGCAGCAGGAACTGCTACAGGAGCAGTAGCAAGAACTACAAAAGAGGCAGCTATAGTAGCAGCAAAAGACACTGCTGCAGCAGCAGTAGCAGGAAATACAGCAGAAACAGCTGTAACAGCAGCAGAACTAGAACTGCAGCAGAGGCAACAGGAAGAACTGCAGCGGCAAGAACAGTAACAGAAACTGCAGCAATGGCAGGAAGTGCAGCAGTGGCAGCAATAGAAGAGTCATGAGTAGGACAAGCGGTGTGGACTGTCTGTCTGCCTGTCTGTTTCTCTCTCTCCCCCTCCCTCCCTCTCTCCATTTCACTGATCATAAGTAAAGTCAGTCTCTGAGAGTAATTACCGTGTGATGACTCTCAACTCGTCAAGCTCGGATTAATTATGAAGTTCCAGCGCTCCAGGGTTAAAAAAAAAAATTAGACCAGAAAAAAGTTAGAACCTTAATTACGGTAGGTAGCAATAATCAAGCGGACCATTCAAGTCTGGCTGTGGGCTGCCTGGGTATGAGGGCCAGGCTGAACAGACTCCATAAGAAGTAAATCTACCGTGAAATACGCCTGTAACAGAGTGGATTTGTGTGCTAGGGGACTATGTGACGGTAGAGGGTACAATGAATGATGATTGAAGGTACAATGATCGCTATAATATATAATAGAAGATACAATGACACAATATATAATAGAAGATACAATGACAATATATAATAGAAGATATAATGACACAATATATAATAGAAGATACAATGACACAATATATAATATACAATGACACAATATATAATAGAAGATACAATGACACAATATATAATAGAAGATACAATGACACAATATATAATAGAAGATACAATGACACAATATATAAAAATACAATGATACTGACAATATATAAAAATACAATGATACTGACAATATATGAAGGATACAATAATATTGACAATATATGATAGAACATACAGTGATGCTAACAGCATATGATGAAAGTAGATGCAATGATATCGACAATGAAGACCTACACACACACTCATCTCGGGGACCTGTTTCAGTGGATAAGTTCGGTCTTGGGACCGTTCATGATCACAGATGAATCAACAAATTGCTTCTAAACTGTTCCTCTGAACTACCGAGTGGGTATGTTTGTGGGACTCACGGGTATCCTTGTAGGACACATGAGTATCCTTTTAGGACACATTTGTGTCCTTGTAAGACACATGGGTATGCTTGTAAGACACATGGGTATCCTTGTTGGACACATGGGTATCCCTGTAAGACACATGAGTATCCTTGTAAGACACATGGGTATCCCTGTAAGACACATGAGTATCCTTGTAAGACACATGGATATTCTTGCAAGACACATGGGTATCCTTGTAAGACACATGGGTATCCTTGTAAGACACATGGGTATCCTTGTAAGACACATGGGTATCCTTGTAAGACACATGGGTATCCCTGTAAGACACATGAGTATCCTTGTAAGACACATGGGTATCCCTGTAAGACACATGAGTATCCTTGTAAGACACATGGGTATCCTTTTAACAAACAT
Organism: Cherax quadricarinatus; assembly: GCF_038502225.1. NCBI lineage: Eukaryota > Metazoa > Arthropoda > Malacostraca > Decapoda > Parastacidae > Cherax > Cherax quadricarinatus. The sequence goes on from NC_091295.1 coordinate 52,523,686, forward strand.
ATGAGTATATTTGCAAGACCCATGGGTATGTTTGTTGACTGGAACGTTACGCCTACACAGAGGCGAATAAACTGTAAACAGCTGGAGTAGTGGCAAGGTAAAAGTGATGTAATCAGTCCTTCAACCTTGGAGAAATAGTTTGTTGAGGTGGTCAATCCCTCAGCCTGGAGAAGAGTTAACCTCCATAGTCTGGAACAATGTGAAGTTGAAGTATGAGAACGGGAGTCTAGCATACTGGCGAAGGTAAGGCATAACGAGTGTTAGTTTGAATTATATATTATAATCAAGGGGGAAGCGCTAAACCCGGAGGATTATACAGCGCCTGGGGGGGGATGTGGAAGGCATTCAGGCTTAATTTGGGGAACTGGAGCACAGATCCAATTCCCTAAATCAAGAGCCCCTCACCAACATCAAGGAACCTTCCTTGAGGGGTTAGTTTGAAGAAGAAGCTTTCTGAGAGTACTCTGAAAACCTGAAAGAAAAACCTATTTTTTTTTTTTAGAAAATTTGATTTAGAAAAAGCAAGTCCAGCAAATAACAACGTTAGCTTTCTGTTCTTCTTGGTCTCAAAAACATCTGCAAAATTTCGAAGTTGCTTAGCGACGCTTCCGTATAAGAAAACCTCATCCCATTTTAAATTCTGTAATACATGAATTTTTAAGATAAGTTTTAATGCATTTGTGGACTGAGGGTGGAGAGAATGAACACATATATCCTCGTAAATATACTCACTCTCGTTATAACGTGAAATATACTCTTTTTCAATACTTACAGATGTAATGGAAAATATGCTTACCGGAAATTAGGTTTCTGAATGTATGTGTGTGTGTGTGTGTGTGTGTGTGTGTGTGTGTGTGGGTGTGTACTCACCTAATTGTAGTTCCAGGGGTCGAATCACAGCTCTCTCTCCCCGCCTCTTCACTGGTCATTGCTGTGTCTGTGCGTTTATTCAGCATTTTATTAATCAATTTCTTTCCACATTCGGCACTTCTCGATTCTCGTATTTTCACAGCAAACAAAGGAGGAACAACGGGAAGTCTGACATGTCAACTGGAGTACAAAAGTCTGCTTGTGACAGCGGCTGCAACCAGTCTTGCTAGACTTTTGCAACACAGCTTTTTGCAATCCTGAAACCATTTTGCAGAGCCCAAACCTTTCTAAAATCCCCAAAATATTCAGCGTCCCTGCAGCCTTTTGTACAGCTCCTCGTTATTTAGAACCACCAGCCTTTTGCAAGCCTGCAGATATTTTACACCGCTGGAACATCGCAGATGAAATCTGAGAAGCCTTTTTCAATTTTTCTTTGGCAAACTTGCTAACATCTTTCATCCCTATCACAAAAAAAATATGCGAGTGTCAATCTAGTCAAATTGTGTCAATGCTGTTTGCCTCATATATATATATATATATATATATATATATATATATATATATATATATATATCTACATATATATATATCTATATATATATATATATATATATATATATATATATATATATATATATATATATATATATATATATATATATATATATATATATATATGCGACTAAGCGCATCATAAAAGTCGTATGAATATCATATATGGAGGGTTTGGAGTGAGGGAGGGGGGAAGAGACAATGTGCCGAAATGACAAATTGGACACGGGACAAAGGGAGGCTCGCCAGCAGACAGGCTTGTATGCTGATAGTCAGATGTTCAGTCAGTTGTGAGCCAGTTACCCCGAGAAGCAGTCAGACAAGGAGGGGGGGAGGCACTCAAGCAGTCATTGTGTATCACACACACACACATAAAGGCTTACCAAATTAAACTTTAGTCTTTTGATGCTTAATTAACGTGTCCTAAAGACAATTAGGCCACTTGACATCTAGTGTTCTTGGTGGTTTTGTGGGTGTGTGCATGTGTGCGTGCGTGTGTGTGTCCATGTGTGCGTGTGTATGTGTGTGTGTGTGTGTGTGTGTGTGTGTGTGTGTGTGTGTGTGTGTATGTGTGTGTGTGTGTGTGTGTGAGCGTGTGTGTGTCAGTACTCAGTGGTCAGTCGTCAGTACTCAGTGGTCAGTCGTCACGTGAGGTCACAGACCCTGAGCTGCCTTGGGGATTAGTGTGGACGGTTACAAAGCATGGCTTGCTTCTGCAGTGTTTTAAAAATTGAGGTTGGAGAGTTGAAGGAGGAGGTCTTGCTTCTCCAGGAGGAGATTAGGAGGCTGAAGGTCCACCTCAATGGGTCTGGGAGAGAGTGTGAGGTGGCTGGAGTTGTGGGGAATGAAGCTTCTAGCAGCGAGGTGCAGTCTGTCTCTCGCTGTGAGGAGGCTGTAGTTGGGGAGGCAGCAACGGCTACCAGCAGTGAGGTGCAGCCCAGCACCTGCTACAAGTGGCGAGTAGTTCACAGTAATGGAAGGCGCATCAGAGTAAGGAAAGTTAAGAGTGAAGATCTGAAGGTAGGAAATCGCTTCTCTGTTCTTCAGGATGAATGTACTTCAGTGGCCAGTGAAGGTAAGGGTACTACTGCCCCTGCTAATGGAGGTAAGCGCATTCTTGTGGTTGGTGACTCTCAGGTAAGATACATTGACCGTGCTTTTTGTAATAGGAATAAGAAGATGAGAGATAGAGTGTGCTTCCCTGGAGCTGGTGTTGGGGACATTGTCAACAGGCTGGATAATATCATGTCAGGTAATGGGAGCAAGCCCATTATCTGTCTCAGTGCTGGTGGAAATGATATTGGGAAGGGTAGGAGAGAAGAGCTGCTAGATAAGTACAGGTCAGCTATAGATTTCATTAAGTCTAAGGGAGGGATCCCAATCATATGTAGCATCTTGCCTAGAAGGGGAGTAGGAAATGAATGGTTGTCTAGGGCAATTGGTGTAAATTGCTGGCTAGACAGATACTGCAAGGAACTTGCAATCCCATTCAGTGACAACTGGAACAACTTTTATGGCAAACATGATATGTATGCAAGGGATGGGGTACATCTCTCTGGGGCTGGGGTGGTAGCACTTGCAGACTCGATTGAGAAGGCCATTGGTGAAATGCCTATGATTTTAAACTGATGGAAGATAGAGGTATGGGTGTGTGTGGGAAACAAGCAGGTTGCAACACTTGGGTTGGAAACAGTAAATGTATAAAAGGCATTCAGCATGAAGTTATAAATAAAGACAATAGATCAGGTCAGCAAACAAAGGGGGACAGCAGAGGGCAGCAAGGGACTAGCTCCCTTAAGGTTTACTATACTAATAGCAGGAGTGTAAGAAATAAGATAGATGAGCTAAGATTAATTGCAAGTGCAGGAGACATAGATATTATTGCTATAACAGAGACCTGGCTCAATCTGAAAGATAGAAAGATGCCCTCTGAATGTCACATACAAGGCTATAAATTATTCCACACTGACAGGGTCAACAGGAAAGGTGGTGGAGTAGCGATGTATGTCAGAGACAATTTAAATTGTTGTGTTAGACAAGATATTAAATTAGAAGCGTCAGCCACTGAATCTGTTTGGTTACAGCTTCTCGAGGGCCGAGAAAAACTAATTTTGGGTGTGATTTACAGGGCCCCAAATCTTGATAGGGAGTGCAGTAAACTTCTATGGGACGAAATTCGTAAGGCATCTACATACGAAAATGTTGTGCTAATGGGAGATTTCAACTATAGACAGATTGACTGGAGCAATTTGACAGGAAATTTAGAGTCAGGTGACTTTCTTGATACGATCCAGGATTGTTTTTTAAAACAGTTTGTGACAGAGCCAACTAGGGGAAATAACCTCCTTGACTTGGTTCTTGCCAGTAGGGAAACACTAATTAATAATCTTGAGGTTAATGATGAGCTTGGGGAAAGTGATCACAAATCACTCAGTTTTAATATATCATGGAATTCCCCTAATAATGGCAATCAAGTCTCCGTCCCTGACTTTCGCTTGGCTGATTTCATAGGACTGAAAAATTACTTAGGTGGTCTGAACTGGAATGACCTGACTAAGGGTCAGGTAGGTGGTGATGGTTGCCGATATGATGCTTTCCAGGGCATAGTTCTAGCTGCTCAGTCAAATTATGTTCCAAATAGGGAAATCAGATCAAACAAAAATGATCCTAAATGGATGAACAATAGATTAAAATATCTGACTGGTCAAAAGAGAGGCATATATAGGCAAATCAAAAGAGGAAAGGGGCAATTGAGAAATCGATATATTCAGTTAAAGAGAGAAATAAAAAAGGGAATTAGAAAAGCAAAAAGAGATTATGAGGTTAAAGTTGCAAGAGAATCGAAGACTAACCCAAAAGGATTCTTTCAGGTATACAGAAGTAAGATCAGGGACAAGATAGGCCCACTCAAAAGTTCCTCGGGTCAGCTCACTGACAGTGATAAGGAAATGTGTAGAATTTTTAACACATACTTCCTCTCAGTTTTTACACAGGAGGATACCAGCGATATTCCAGTAATGATAAATTATGTAGAACAGGACGATAATAAACTGTGTACTATTAGGGTCACAAGTGACATGGTCCTTAGGCAAATAGATAAATTAAAACCTAACAAATCCCCAGGCCCTGATGAACTGTATGCAAGGGTTCTAAAGGAATGTAAAGAGGAGCTTAGCACACCTTTGGCTAAACTTTTCAACATATCACTACAAACTGGCATGGTGCCAGATAAGTGGAAAATGGCAAATGTGATACCTATTTTCAAAACAGGTGACAGGTCCTTAGCTTCGAACTATAGACCAATAAGCCTAACCTCCATAGTGGGAAAATTTATGGAATCAATAATTGCCGAGGCAGTTCGTAGCCACCTTGAAAAGCATAAATTAATCAACGAATCTCAGCATGGTTTTACAAAGGGGCGTTCCTGCCTTACGAATTTATTAACTTTTTTCACTAAGGTATT
>NC_091295.1:52533570-52543570 GCF_038502225.1 Cherax quadricarinatus
TTAGCAGTTTCTTCACCTCCTCCTCATCTGTATGTATGTCGTCCAACACTTGTTGGTGTATTCCTTGCTGGTGTCCCCATCTGGTCTGTCCCCCCAGAGCCCTTCCTGTCTCTACTGTAAATACTTCCTTAAATCTCGTGTTGAGCTCCTCACATACCTCTTGATCGTTTCTTGTGAGTTCTCCACCTTCTTTCCTCAGCCTTATCACCTAGTCCTTGACTGTTGTCTTCCTCCTAATGTGGCTATACAGCAGTTTCGGGTCAGATTTGACTTTCGATGCTATGTCGTTTTCAAACTGTCGCTGGGCCTCCCTCCTTATCTGTGCATACTCGTTTCTGGCTCTTCTACTAATCTTCTTGTTTTCCTGGGTCCTATGCCTCCTGTACCTTTTCCATTCTCTGTTGCACTTAGTTTTTGCCTCCTTACACCTTCGGGTAAACCAAGGACTCGTTTTGGTTTCTTCCTATTATTTCTGTTTCCCTTGGGAACAAAACTTTCCTCTGCCTCCTTGCACTTTGTTGCCACATATTCCATCATCTCGTTTACTGATTTTCCTACCATTTCTCTGTCCCACTGAACCTCCTGCAGGAAGTTTCTCATACCTGTGTAGTCCCCCCTTTTATAGTTTGGCCTGTCCCCTTCAGTTCCTGTTACCTTCTCCACTTGTAACTCTACTATATAATCAAAACTCAGAACCACGTGATCGCTAGCTCCAATGGGCCTCTCGTAAGTGATGTCCTCAATGTCTGAACTGCTCAGGGTGAACACAAGATCCAGTCTTGCTGGCTCTTCCTCCCCTCTCTCTCTGGTTGTGTCCCTGACATGTTGATGCATGAGATTTTCAAGTACCACATCCATCATCTTGGCTCTCCATGTTTCGGGACCCCCATGAAGCTCCAGGTTTTCCCAGTCGATCTCCCTGTGGTTGAAATCGCCCATTACCAGTAACTTTGCTCTGCTCGAGTGAGCTCTTCTTGCCACCTCAGCCAGTGTGTCCACCATCACCCTGTTGTTTTCTTCGTACTCCTCTCTTGGCCTCCTGCAGTTCTGTGGTGGGTTATACATCACTCCAATGACTACTTTATGTTCTCCGGACTGAATTGTACCTACAATGTAGTCTCTTTCTCCAATCATGTCCATGCCTTCCATTTCCTCAAATCCCCATCGGTGTTTTATGAGCAGTGCAACCCCTCCTCCCCCTCTACTCCTATCTTTCCTCAGGATCTGATATCCCGTTGGGAAGATTGTGTCTGTTATTGTCTCAGCGAGTTTTGTTTCTGTGACTGCTATGATGTCTGGGGATTTTTCACTGATTCTTTCGTTCCACTCCTCATGTTTATTCGTTATTCCATCCGCGTTTGTGTACCAAACTTTCAGTTTCTTTTCTATCATTGTGGCCATGCAAGAATATTGGGGTTGGGGGAGCGAGAGCCTTGGTAGGGGCCTATATGGGGCTGTGGTGTAGGTGGGGTTTGTGATGATGGGGGTGGGGTCAGAATGCCCATAAGGGACAGCTGTTGGGGTGAGGTTTTTGATATGGGGGTTGGTGGCAGAGGGAACAGTGAGTGGGTTGTAGTATAGGTTGTTCATTTGCGTTGGGAATGTCGCGGTTGGAGTCTTTTGGTGGGAGATTCTGTGGGGTGTGTTTGCCCTTCCTCCTGTGTCTGGGTCCTGCTCATTTTCGTCATTGCCTCTCGTTCCTCCTTGCGTCTCTGTACCCTCTCTTTCAGTGTAGTCCTTTCTTCTTGTGTTCTGTCGCGGTCGAGGTATACTCTCTGGTACCCCTGTTTGTCCCTCAGTCTTGCTTTCTCTTGCAGAATCCTGGTTCGAACTGATTCTTCCTTGAAAGTTACTCTGACAGGCCGTATCCTTCCACTCGCAAACCACCCAATTCTCTGAAAATTTGTCACCTGGGTCATATCGCCCTCGCCTATTGTTTTCATGATGCCTTCCGTCATTTTTTTCTCCTTCTGTTTTATTTCTTCAAAGTTGTCCCCCTTGGCTTCTTGGAGCCCGTACACAAAAACTGACCTCGCCCTTTCCTCCTCCCACTGAGTCTCCATCTGCTTCCTCTGGTCAATTAGCAAGAACTCATTTAAAACTAAGTCCTTTCTGAAATTTTCTCTTATACGTTTAAAGATATATTTTTTTCATTAATGTTAATGTAAATTTTTTTAATTTTCCACCAAAAGAATCTTAGAAAACTTACCTAACCTTATTATAACAAGAGCAATTTATTTTAGCCTAACCCAACTAAATATATTTTAGATTTGTTTACAATAATTTAATACTAAACAAATCCAGTTAAATATATTTTTTTCATTAGGTTCAGAATGATTTTGGCGAAATTATTGCATACACAAATTTTCACTTGTCCTATATAGCAAGATGAGCGTTCCTATTAAGCCAAGATCACAAGTTCTGCCTATTCGGCACGACATTATATATATATATATATATATATATATATATATCTATATATATATATATATATATATATATATATATATATATATATATTTATTTATATATATTTTAACAAGTCGACCGTCTCCCACCGAGGCAGGGTGACCCAAAAAGAAAGAAAATCCCCAAAAAGAAAATACTTTCATCATTTAACACTTTCACCTCACTCACACATAATCACTATTCTTGCAGAGGTGCCCGGAACACAACAGTTTAAAAGCATATACGTATAAAGATACACAGCATATCCCTCCAAACTCCTAATATCCCGAACCCCTCCTTTAGAGTGCAGGCACTGTACTTCCCATTTCCAGGACTCAAGTTCGGCTATATAAAAATAACCGGTTTCCCTGAATCCCTTCACTAAATATTACCCTGCTCACACTCCAACTGATCGTCAGGTCCCAGATACCATTCGTTTCCATTCATTTTCTTTGGCAATTTCTGAGATTTGGTTTAATCATCTGGGGTTTGTTAAGTCTCTTGAGCACCTTCTCGTTCATCAAAGGACTTGTTTTCTTGTCTAAATGCAGTCTTAATTATCTGTGGAACAGCCTTGATTTCATGCTGATTCATCTTATACTCAGCTATCTCCTGGATACCTGGTTGATTCACCTGCCTTTCTGCTAGTTCGCCTGGAGTGTTCGTCAATCACCTGCATCTCATCCTTTTCACCTGTATTCGGAAAGGCTCACCTTGGACAAAGCCGCAGGATTCAGGCGACATAAATTAGCCCCAGGAGAAGTGAGGAGAGCAGGTCGTCTGCTGCCGGAGGAACGACATAGAAAGTACCTGGTTGTCGTAGCATTCGTCAAGGGGGTAAAGAGAACACAAGCTTTTGGTACGACAACACTGTCGTGGTAAAGGACTTTATGTCTCCGACCACCAGCAAGAGAGATGGTCGGTCCTGACCTCTCCTCCCATAACTTCCAGCCTCAGGACATTCTACAACACACCCTGACCACATTTGCTTCATGCTCCAAAACCTCCCTGCAGCGCCACACCTGGTTGCAACTCCACACCTACTGTCAGCACCACACCTATTGTCAGCACCACACCTACTGCCAACACCACACCTGTTCAAAACCACACTTAACTCCAACAAGTCCCTTTCCTGCGGTCCATTTCAAGAAGGTATCGTCTTGCACAAATGCTTAAAAAACCCTTGGAAAGGGCGATTTCGACTGAAGCCTCAATAGTGTACCGTGAGTCGAATAGAAGACATAGACGGAAGACCTTCCTTGTTTTTCTTGCACCCGGCCTGACTGTGGTGTATATTCGGACTTCGAAATGTACTCTCACCTGAGTGCATTTGTATGGTAAAGATGCCCTTTATGCAGAGCAAGTTTCCACGCTCACATTGTTTTTCAGAGAGCTATCAAGCAAGCATTTAGCGAAATGTAGCCAGAATATAACAATTTTTGCCAACTCTGTCTCTGGCGCCATTTGCCAGAATGAATGTAATCAACAGCACCAGTGAGCAATTACCCGTTATTAAAATTATTGTCCATCCCTTTAAAATCGCAAAATGCAAACCACGTTCTTAAATTTATTGTTCACTGTTGTTATAGTAACTTCAAAGGCACACAAATAATAATGTTGAGAGGAATAATAGTTTTGAGAAAACATTAATTGTAATTCTAATAAATGAGAAGTTTCAACCTCTACATGTGGTCATTCTCAGACGATTGATCTAAAATTTATGTTAAAGTTACGTTAGACTAAGATTTTTTAAGAGTGGGAAGCCGCCATTATTAATGTAGGTCGTTACCTGCAGGTGTTGCTTGCTCCTGGCCTGCGGTGAGTGAGTGTGAGTGTGTGTGTGTGTGTGTGTGTGTGTGTATGTGTGTGTGTGTGTGTGTGTGTGTGTGTGTGTGTGTGTGTGTGTGTGTGTGTGTGTGTGTCTGTATCTTTGATATTTCAATTTTCCAAGATAGGTATCGGAGTTATCTGCACGGGATTATTTGTTGGGATTTTAGTGGGAGGAAATGGATTGATATTCGTTTGTTTACTAGAACTGTTATTTGAACCAGAGAAAAAGGATTCTCCCCTGGTGTTAAGCGCCACGCGATGTAAATATAACAATGTGCGGGTTATGGTATTTTATTTTATGAAGACGTTTCGCTCAACAGGGACTGTATCAAGTCATCTTTACAACATTTACGTAAATGTCATAACGCGCACGTTGTGTCTTGTTTACGCACTGAGGATATCATCTACAGTTATATTATCACGTTAGGAAATGTCTTAGGACATCAGAATGTTCTGAACATAAATACATGGACAGTAGCTTCATAGAACAACAGTGGTAAGGCTGAGATACAGCAAACTGTGCAACACCTGCCACAACGCTACCAAATATAACACCTGCCACTTCTACACTTGCTTTCGCTCTTCGTGCCTAAAGGGGGCATGTAATACACGTTCACCATGAACAGCAAGTGTTCTAGGACTGAACACTTATTGACTCCTTGTCACGCTGATCCATCCCTATGCCACCATTCCGACCATCATTCTATCTGCAATCCCCTGTGTATTTCTTGAATCATCGAAGTGTCCTGTTCACTGCTACTTATTCTTACAGTTATAGCTTTGACGAGTATGAGGTAAAGTATGAAATGGAATCTTACATTCCAGTTTGTAACATCAGTAAAATTCACAGAGTGAATTCAACATAGTTTTGGCTTAAGCTGCGACTCGGAAAAAGAGTAGATCTGCCCCAAAACTATCTGGAAAAAGCTTCCAAGAAAAGGCAATCCAACCAACTCCCTCCTTCCTGGGGCTTCCAGGAGTTTGGAAAATCCCTACACGGTCTTATGGATTTCCACGAGTTTGGAAAAGCCCTAAACGGTCTTACTGGTTTCCAAGAGTTTAGTGCTATTCTCTGAAGGTCATATATTGGAGAGTGGAAGTCTTCACGAGTTTTTGAGCGCCGATAAATGTCATTTTTTTATGCAAGTCTGTGGGATGTTTCGGAATCTAGAGAAGGTTTTTCTTGGAAGATCACCAAAGTTCGTGTTAACGACCTTGAAAGACTGAACGTATCATAAACGATCTTGTGATAGAGAGATGAGTAATTTTTCATTAAAATACAACCCTAGCAAATAATGGATACAAATGGTTTTAGGACTTGACGTGCTGTTGGAGTGTGAGCAAGTTAACATTCATGAAGGGATTCAGGGAAACCGACAGGCTGGACTTGAGCCCTAGAGATGGGAAGTACAGTGACTGCACTCTGAAGGAGGGGTGTTAATGTTGCAGATTTATACCTGTAGTGTAACCACGCCTCTGGCAGGACAGTGCTGAAGTGAATGATGATGAAAGTTTTTCTTTTTCGGGCCACCCTGCCTTGGTGGGAAAGGCTGTGTTAGTAAAATAAAAAACAATAAAATTGTTATAATTTTAACGTGACTTAATTATTCCACGGTAAGGGAAATAAAAATAATCACCTGTAGATACAACAAAGTCTACTCAATAAACAGGGCCATGAAAGGATGCTCCAGTGGTCGTGGATCTTTCACGAAGTTTGTATCCTCCCACACAGGAAACCTCCTTATTCCTCTTTACCAACAGGTATAGTCTGGTTGTTCCACTAAATAATCCACCTTACTTCTTTTTAGTAGTATGGGTAATGTGTCCTCTTACATGGGAAGCCTTTTTTCTCTTTATCAACAGAGACAATATGGTTTTTCCACAAAAAACAACGTTTCCTCCCACTAAGGAATCCTCTTTCGCCCCCTCACTCCCAGCAGGGGCAGAAGCAGGGGGCAGGGACAGACCTTCCTATAAGAAGTCAAGCGGTAGGCATTAAAGTGAACGACCCAGCCTCGTGAACATGGGAAGGTTCACTGCTTCCTAGCTCTTCAACATGCTGTTAGGTAGTGGTGATGGTGGTAGGTGGTGATGGTGGTGGGGCAGATGGTGGTTGGGGATGGTAATTTCTGTGATTAATATCTGTGCTTCAGAAAATGGCGATCGTAGGTTCGAGTGGAACGAGCATCCCTTCACACACACACACACACACACACACACACACACACACACACACACACACACACACTGCCCCCATAATAAGCATTCGGCCACATTCATCTCTTTAGCTAGCGTAGTCCAGATGGTGGCATATACCAATTCAGTCTACCTATCAGCAGACGGAGGTCTATTTCACTAGTCCTTGCACTGAATTACCCACAAAAACTAACTGAATTTGGATTGCGCATTCCATGCTGCCTAGGCCTACCAGGACTAACAACTTAGCATGAACTTAATCTATGGTAGCAGGATGGTAGACAGCAGTCACCCACGTAGGCTCTCCCGTTATAAGAACATAAGAGAAACACTGCAGTAGGGCTACTGGCCCATATTAGGTAGGTCCTTCTCAAGCCCAAACCCACTAACAAAAATATATGCCCAACCCATTTTTCAATGCTACCCAAGTCATAAACCTTGATAAGCCTGCTAACTTATAATGTCTAAGTGCCGCTAAAATCCAATCCCTCTCACTCATGTATTTATCTAACCTATAAGAACACAAGAATGGTAATAACATATGTGAAACGGAAGTTTGCTAAACGGAAGTTTGCTAAACGGAAGTTTGCTAAACGGAAGTTTGCTAAACGGAAGTTTGCTAAACGGAAGTTTGCTAAACAGTAGATTACTATCAACACTGTTATTTGCGCATATGTTGTCACTTCTGTTTCTTCCTTCATTAATTATAGCTAAAATTATCAACACATTTTTGCATTGGTGTCCCTTCGTATTACCATTGATTTTTAATACACAGTTTTGTGAAAAATATCAATACATTTAATAGTTTTATTTACAAACTATTTAATTATACAAAACTGCACATTCGATTAATATAATTTTAAGTATACAGTGTTAGGTAGCGTAAAGTTCTGCTTTGTTTTTTTGTCTGCCCGAAATGCTCTGCATAACCAGGTGGGATTTTCACAATGTATGGGATATGTAAATGTCACCAGAATTTGTAATAATTATTTACATTTAATTTTTTTTTCAAGAGTGCTAATCTTTTTCTCTCTCTCTCATAAAAGGAAAATCTTGAAAATTTCAATAAACACTTTTTATTTTCCAGTTTTTCTTACTCGTTAGAAGTGCTGTAATATTTCCTTTTCGATCAGTTGGACATATTCTGGGACTGGGCCGCGGGAGCGATGTTTGGCGGAACGATTAACAGATGTATGGCCATCCTATACTGCATCCTTTCCGTGTGTGTGAGTCGGCACTACGAGGCATCTAGGTAATTCCTCTTCATGAGAGAGACACCGAACCGTCCCAGTTCCCAATAGCCGTATTAGCAGCAGTAATTAATCTCCGAACTATCGTGATGAACGATTGCCAATTACGGGCAAAAGGCATGTGATTCTTGTGCTGAATGTCCGGGTAATTGGTATCGTTCTTTCATAGGCTGTTTTGAAGGGCGTAACCCGGCTGCGGGACGTGGTGAAGAACGACCTGTCTTCTCTCTTTTGTACTGCGCTGTCTACCTGCTCGACTCGTCTGCCGCTTCCGGACTTTTTTTGTGTTTGTGTGAGTAACATTTTGTATTCTGTGTGTGTGTGTGTGTAACGTTTTGTGTTCTTAGTGTATGTTTTTTTAACAGTGTTGCACTCTGATGCACACAGGACACACCGGCGCCTTCCGTAAAATTTTCCTAGTAGAAGCTCCGTTGAAAATAAATGGTATAAAATACCGACACAATGGAAACATAAACACACATGCAGTTTAATGTGATCCTTTACTGACAACGTTTCGCCCACACAGTGGGCTTTTTCAAGTCACAAACAGATGTACCTGGGGTGGAAGGTACGTGAGTATTTATAGTCAGGTTCAGAATGTTGAGGTCAGGTGGAGAATGCTGCATCTGATGATCTACCGGGTGGGGTTACAGAGTCTAAAATCTTGGGTAACTTGGCAGGGGTATTGGATAAGTTGTGAGCAGACCTTCTGCAGTGTTCTATGTTCTTATGTGGGATAGCGATGAAGAAGTTTCTTGGCAAGCGGTTCAGCTATGTTATAGAAGCCATTGTTCTGGTTGAAATTGTTGGTTATAGAGATAAGCGATGATTCCAGGATTCTTCGGTATTGAGTGTTGTCTTCTGTGGCGATAAGTCTTGAGTTTCTGTAGTTAATTAAATGGTTGTGTGAATTGCGATGTTGAACACACAGGCATTCCTTGTATCGTCAGTCCTGCTTGCGTATTGGTGTTCTGAAATACTTGTTTGGAGGTCTCTTGATGTTTCGCTCACGTATAATTTGTTGCAGTCATTACAAGGGATTATGTATACCCCTGCAGAGGATGGAAGCTTGTCCTGTCTATTACTGGTGATGTCCTTGATGGTCGTGGTTGTGGAGGTTAGATACTTGGAATGAGGTATTGGAAAAGATGTTGGAAGCATGTTTGGCAATGGAGTTGGTGGAGAGGACTATGTATCTCTTCTCGGCAGTGTCTTCTCTGGGTGTGTTGAAGATGTTTAATGCCCGCCGTCTGCAGTCTCTGATGAAGTGACGAGGATAGTGGAGTTTAGAAAATACTTGTTCAATTGTAGTGCATTCTTCCTCAAGGAACTCATTGCTGCAGATTCTGAGTGCACGCAGGAAGAAGCCTATAATTACACCACTTTTAGTTTTGGTGTCGTGGTGAGAGTAGAAGTGGAGAAGATCGTTTTGGTTGGTTGGTTTTCGATAGACTTTAAAACGAAGTTCATGTTGACGACATTCTCCTCATAGCTCCCAGGCGCTTCAACGTTCAAGCTCTCCAAGACAAACTCAACCAGGTCGAGCCCTCAATCCAGTTCACACTTGAAGAAGAAGCCAACAACATTCTTCCTTTCCTTGATGTTCTCTGCAAAGCTGACCATCAACTTCGTTTTAAAGTCTATCGAAAACCAACCAACCAAAACGATCTTCTCCACTTCTACTCTCACCACGACACCAAAACTAAACGTGGTGTAATTATAGGCTTCTTCCTGCGTGCACTCAGAATCTGCAGCAACGCTCTTCTTGCCGAATAAGGCAAGCAAAAATTTGTGTTTTCAATAATTTCGCAAAAATCATTCTGAACCGAACGAAAAAATATATTTCATTTTGTTTGTTTATTATTAATTATTGTAGCCTTATGAAAGATATATTTAGTTGGATTACGCTAAATTAAATTGCGCTTGTTATAATAAGGTTAGGTAAGTTTTCTAAGGTTCTTTTGGTGCGAAAATTGCTAATTTTTGCATTAATATGAATGAAAAACATATTTGTTAACGAGTATGAGAAAATTTTAGAAAGGACTTAATTTTAAATGAGTTGTTGCTAATTTGCCAATTTTACCTATTCTGCACGACATATAAATAGGGTTATGGGATGAAAATAAACACTACGAGAGGGGAAGAGGGAAAAGTGGTGGAGAGGAGAGAATAGAGGGGAAAGGAAATAGAAGGAAGTAGAGGATGATGACGGAGGTGGAGAGTGGGATGGGGGAAAGAGAAGGAGAAATTATAACTGTAATATCTATAAAATACTA
>NC_091295.1:52546070-52568570 GCF_038502225.1 Cherax quadricarinatus
TGAAACCTACCTGTGTTTGTGACATCACTTAGATGGGTAAATGGAGCAATTCACCCTTGGAGTTGTTAAATGGAGTAACGTTTGCCTTGGATAAGTACATGCATCCCTTGGATGACGGGGCAGTTGTAGGAGCAGCCCTGGGAAGGTCAGGTCACCCCAGCCAACTCAACTTAGGAACATAAACATGATGTAGGTCGGCCGCCTCACTGACGCACTCCATTTGTACGAAAGTTCGTCTTTGTTACGTAAATGAACGCAGATGCATCTAATATGACATTTTATTGTGGCAACGTTTCGCTCTCCAGGAACCAAGCCGTTACTAACATTACAAGGACACAGAGGGTAAATATATATAGGTATCACATGAGGTGAGACAGGTAATAGCAGTAGTAGTAATTGCAGTTGTTGTAATGGTGGTGGTAGTAGTAGTAGTAGTATGAGTGGAGGTAACTGCCTCAATAAAATGTCACATTAGTTGGATCTGTGTCCATTTACCTAACATTTTGTCGGTAATTCTATTACTAAATTCGTCTCACCCTCTAAGATCACCGGAAACTCTACTTCGCTCGCTTCGGTACCTCGGCTCATGCACCACTTACGAAACACGCGTTCGATAATCAACGGAGCGGACGAGGGAACGCTGACAGTACGACATGAGGGTAGGAGTGTATCTGCCACAGAATAAACCCAATCTCCTTTCACTGCGCATTTCGTTGCGCATTTCAATTATTTATTTCAGGTACTTGACGGGGAGCTGCAGTTCTCCCATGACACGTGACTGGGCAAGAGTTGACGGGGGTGGCAACCTCTTCAAGGGTGGCAGGGAGCCCTAGAGATGGAAGGATATTGATCCAAGGAACAGGATCTATCCTTCCTTTCCTTGGATTAAACTGATTGCTTCCCTTGGCTTCCCATAATAATAAAACCACAATTACTAATATTAATAATTTTATTAATAGCAGTACTACTACTACTACTACTAATAATAATAATAACAATAATAATAATAATAATAAAATAATTTCAATAAAATAATAATAATAATAATAATAATAATAATAATAATAATAATAATAATAATAATAATAATAATAAAATAATTTCAATAAAATAATAATAATAATAATAATAATAATAATAATAATAATAACAATAATAATAATAATAATAAAATAATTTCAATAAAATAATAATAATAATAATAATAATAATAATAATAACAATAATAATAATAATAATAAAATAATTTCAATAAAATAATAATAATAATAATAATAATAATAATAATAATAATAATAACAATAATTTGGAAAAAGAGCCAAGTGCTCTACCACACCCCCAGTATCTTCGGATCACGGTCCCAACTATTTTAAAATCTACAGAGTCGTTAAGTTGATTTAAAAAAAAAACATCGACTCTTCTCTTATGTGATTAAGATGCACGTCAAGAACTTTTATACAAGAAAATAATTAAAACAATTGGTGGTGCAGGAGGAGGGAGGAGAAGACAAAAAGAGGTGAGAGGGGAGAGGAGTGAAGAGAGACCAGGTGGAAAGGAATGATAGAAGGAGAGAAAGAAAGAGAAATGAGTAAGGTATGGGGAGAGAAGAGCAAGGGGAGAATGGGAAGAAGGAGGAGGGAAGGGAAGGATAAGGAAGAGGAAGAAGAGAGAGATGAGAAGGGAAAGCCGGATAACTGAAGGGTAAATGTGTGTACACAGAGTTTGTATGTGCACAGCACTTCGTGTGTGTGTGTGTGTGTGTGTGTGAGAGAGAGAGAGAGAGAGAGAGAGAGAGAGAGAGAGAGAGAGAGAGAGAGAGAGAGAGAGAGAGAGAGAGAGAGAGAGAGAGAGAGTCCACACGCACAACCTGGCTATGGGAAAGAGGTAATTGGCCAGCCCTTTGCTCTGAGCTCGCCACCACCGATTGGAATGCTCTTCTCCAAGGGGATGTTGACAACCAAGTGAAAGCCTTCACTGGACACATCCTTAATCTACAACAAGAACACATTCCTCACCGGCAATATGTGACAAAGCCTACAGATCAGCCTTGGTTTGGTTTTCGTTGTAGAGAGGCTGCTACTGCTAAGTACAAAGCATGGCGAAGGTATAAGAGACATCCTACCACCTATAACAGGAACTTGCACAGGCAAGCCTGTAGGCATATGGGTGACGTTCAAAAGTGGGCCACTGATAAATGGGAGGTGGACACTAAAAGAAAGTTAGCATCAGGTAGGGTAGACTCCAAAACCTTGTGGTCCCTGGTCAAGGACAGACAAGGTTATCTGCCTGATGAACTCATCCCACCTATAAATCGACAGGATGGGACCACCTCTACTAGTAGTCAAGAGAAGGCGAACCTCTTTGCTGAACACTTTGCTACCAAAATGCAAGTTCCTGCTCCAGCAAGGTACTCTCCTTGGCTAGCTGCAAGAATTGTGTCAAAACTGTCAGTGGTGACAATAAGGCAGGAGGAGGTGCATTTCCTTCTTAAATAGCTTGACCAAGAAAAGGCTGTGGGCCCAGACAAGTTGAGCCCAAGATTGCTGAGATGATGTGCAGACCAGCTAGCAGCACCTCTAACTCGCATCTTTCAGCACTGCCTAGTACAGTGTAAATGGCCCTCTCTATGGAAAGATGTAAATGTAGTCCCTGTTCACAAAAAGAAGAGCAGAGCAGACATCAGCAACTATAGACCAGTGTCACTCCTGGCAATCACTGGTAAGATCCTTGAGACAATAATCTCAAGACAAATGACAGAGTTTTTTGACTACCACTCACTACTTTGTGATCGTCAATATGGCTTCAGGAAAGGTTACTCAGCTGCTGATCTGTTGTTAAACCTCTCCACTAAGTGGCACCAGTCACTGGATGAATCCAAAGACAGCTGTGTGGTAGCACTGGACATTGCTGGTGCTTTCGACCGGGTGTGGCACCAGGGCCTCTTAGCAAAACTTCAAGCACTGGGAATTGCAGGTTCTACGTTATGTCTCCTCAGTGATTACCAGTGACATCCTATTGGAGCAAGTGTTCCACAAGGAAGCGTACTGGGACCATTGTTATGGAATGTCTACTTCAAAGACCTTCTTCATCTCATCCCAAAATCACATGCATATGCAGACGACTCTACACTAACATTCACTTATCCAAGAGAAGAAATGTCAGCTGCTCTAAGCTACATCAATCACCAGGTGAGAGCTATATCAGCTTGGGGAAATAGATGGCAAGTAACATTTGCACCTGAGAAAACGCAAATGATGATCGTCTCTAGGCACCATGATGGTAATGATGGTGCAGTAGTAAGGATGAATGGGAGGGTGTTGGCACCTGGAGAAGAAGTTGATATCATTGGGGTGAAATTTGACTCCAAACTAACCATGAAGAACCATGTTGTAAATCTTGCAAACAAGGCGGCCAGGAAGCTTACAGCACCTCGCCGTATCTCGCATCTGCATGACAGTTGGGGTTCCAAGATTCTGTACGAGGCACAAGTACGCTCACACCTTGAGTATGCTCCACTTTCATGGATTGCCTGCCCCCCCTCTCATCTGCGACCGGTTGACATAGTAGAGAACAGAGCAAGACGTCTCATCTCTCTCCTGGCCCCATCCTGGATAGATCTGTCATTTCAGCAGAGCCTTAAACATAGGAGGGATGTGGGTGGCCTTACTGTTATGTACAAGGCCAATATTGCTGTACATTCGTACAGCATAATGATGTCAACGAGATTAAGTCAGTTGATCAAATGAAAATGCTGGCCCACAGATGGCTCCAACTTCATCCTGTTCCCTACTTGTATGTCTCATAACAATAAAAATGCTTTCAAATGAGCTGATGTAGGTAACAACTCTTAGCTTGCCAATAAAGTTAGGAATCCTTAACTTGTAAATAGCTAGGGATCCTTAACCTTGTCAAACCCTGTGTAAAAAAAAAAAGAGGGAGGGAGAGAGAGAGGGAGAGAGAGGAAGAGAGAGAGAGAGAGAGAGAGAGAGAGAGAGAGAGAGAGAGCAAGAGAGCTTCGCCTGGTGTACAGTGTCGATAAGTACACACGCTGGGTAGGTGTTTAATGGAACCCTTGTGTAGCAATAACTTTAATGAGGCAACTGTTTGAAGTGATAACTCTGTTGTGGCAACTGTGTGTAGTGATAACTCTGTTGTGGCAACTGTGTGGAGTGATAACTCTGCTGTGGCAACTGTGTGTAGTGATAACTCTGTTGTGGCACCTGTGTGAAGTGATAACTCTGTTGCTGTGGCAACTGTGTGTAGTGATAATTCTGTTGTGGCAACTGTGTGAAGTGATAACTCTGTTGTGGCAACTGTGTGTAGTGACAACTCTGTTGTGACAACTGTGTGAAGTGATAACTCTGTTGCTGTGGCAACTTTGTGAAGTGATAACTCTGTTGTGGCATCTGTGTGAAGTGATAACTCTGTTGTGGCAACTGTGTGAAGTGATAACTCTGTTGTGGCAACTGTGTGAAGTGATAACTCTGTTGTGGCAACTGTGTGAAGTGATAACTCTGTTGTGGCAACTGTGTGAAGTAATAACTCTGTTGCTGTGGCAACTGTGTGAAGTGATAACTCTGTTGTGGCAACTGTGTGAAGTGATAACTCTGTTGTGGCAACTGTGCGAAGTGATAACTCTGTTGTGGCAACTGTGTGAAGTGATAACTCTGTTGTGGCAACTGTGTGAAGTGATAACTGTTGTGGCAACTGTGTGAAGTGATAACTCTGTTGTGGCAACTGTGTGAAGTGATAACTCTGTTGTGGCAACTGTGTGAAGCCAAAATTATTACTATTCACCATGATAAAAAAGTAAAGATACTAAAACTTACTCCGCAAAGAGATGGGATGATTAGTGGGAGACATATTTACTACGTACACGATACTCGAGACCGCGTGAAATAAGACAAACTGAATCTACGTGACTTACAAGAGCATAAGAATCACAACTGGAAACTGAAAACTCCGACGAGTCACAGGATTTTAGGATTTCTTTCTTCAGTCACAGAGTTGTCAGGAGAGTGATGTAGTGGTAACAAGATCCATACATAACTTTAAGAAGAGGCACGATAAAGTTCATGGAGCAGGGAGAGAGAGTAACTCGTTGTGACCAGCGAAGAGGCCGGGCCAGGAGCTGTGAATCAACCTCTGCAACCACAAATAGGCGAGTAAACACACACACACACACACACACAGTAACGTTTGATCCGCTGCGGAATTTCATACGAGGCAAAACAGAAAATAAAAAAAAATATCCACGTAAAATATTATTGTTTACAGGCATTTGATTCACAAATAAATTAGTTATTGCCGTGGGATGAAAATGTTCATACGCACCCAGTGTGGCTAGTATGACCAGGTGATGCATGCACGGTGGTATACTTGTCCAAGTGGTCAGTAAGTGGCTTCAGTGGTGGAACTGAATCCGCACCATACACACACACACACACACATTATATATATATATATATATATATATATATATATATATATATATATATATATATATATATATATATATATACATATATATATATACATACATACATACAAGGAATTCGCAAAAGCAGGGGAAATATACACAAACACTGATCTCTGGCTGAAGGAGACTCGAACCTACGAACCTTGGAACAAGGTACGCAGTGCTTTACCAATCTACCCACACTGGACCAATACCTTGGAGTCTAGCTTGCGCTAGACTTTGATCCAAGGCAGCCACCTTTCAGGGAGAAGGCTTACAGCTTTTCATCTCATCCCCTGCATGCATCAGCCTTACTAGAGATATTAACAATGCAAGGAATTCGCAACACAGAGATCAGTGTTTGTGTATATTTCGCCTGCTCTTGCGAATTTCTTGCATTGTTAATATCTCTAGTAAGGCTGATGCATGCAGGGGATGAGATGTAAAGCTGTAAGCCTTCTCCCTGAAAGGTGGCTGCCTTGGATCAAAGTCTAGCGCAAGCTGGACTCCAAGGTATTGGTCCAGTGTGGGTAGATTGGTAAAGCACTGCGTACCTTGTTCCAAGGTTCGTAGGTTCGAGTCTCCTTCAGCCAGAGATCAGTGTTTATATATATACATGTATATATATTATATATTTCTATCCATCTAACCCACCAACTGGAGATGTAAATAGGACGACGTTTTGGTCCATCCTAAGCCATTGTCAAGTATCAAGTGAGATTAAAAAATGGAAGATAGCCTGTGGTCCGAGAGCGGCCGAAATGTCTCCTTTAGAGAATCTCCCGTTTGCTGGTAAACTGAATTGTTAGCGGTACGGCACTGTGACTTTTATTCTTCAGGGTGAACAGCAATTTAAAAAAATAGAGGTCAGGATGAAAGCTGGCGTCACCCTACCCGAGTTTCAAGCTTCAGCTCACTAACCCCAGCAACAGAGTTCACTGGCATGAGCACTTGTATAGTGGACAAAACTCATCACAGGCAAGATTTCCTGGAAAAGAAAAAAAAAAACTTCTGGGTCTCAATCAGTGTTTGGTTCTTTCCACCGACAATACGTGGTTGAGAATCATGGCTGATGCAGTGAAATGCTGATAAATAGATATTGTTATTGTTATGTTCACTAAACTGCCCCAAGTACGTACGGGTCATGCAGCACCTACTCGATCACTGCTGGTAACAACATTGTGGTTAGCCAGGAGCAACATGAGCCAGACGAAAAAGTCATGTTGCATACGCCAGTGGGATGATCTTCGCAGTAGACACTACATCTCGATGCAGACTTTATCATAACCCAAGCCGATGGTCCCATTAGTGCAGTGTACTTCACTGATGGTTCACTGGACCCTAACAACAAGCGTGCAGCAGCTGGAGACCATCACGACGGACAATGCAGTGGATGGACTCTCTCTCTGACCACTATTCAATACTGCAAGCCAACAGAGTGGAAATTTAGCAAGGTCTATCTACCATCCTGCATTAACAGCCCCGCCAAGCCGTGCTTGTTCCCACGGACTACGTAACTCCTCTCCAGCCATTCCTACACACTCAGCCGGAGGATGGTGTAAGTCGCGTCACTTCCATTTTGTAGATAAATGATTCAGAGAACCGACAAGTTGATAAATTAGACGCGTGTAATACTTGGGTATCTTTGTGGAAACGTTTCCACAATAAAGATACCCAAGTGCTGCACAGCCGTCTAGTTTATCCCTTTCCATTTTGTGCGTTTTATTGACCTCTATTTGCACAATGAAGGAGAGTAGAGCCACATAACTGGAATACCAAACATTGCTAGTACCCATGAAAAAAAAAACTGCACATGAAACTAATAATTTAACCACAAGACGAGCATGTTCCCGAAAATAATTGACCTTCGACAGACTTAAAAACCGAACTGAAAACCCTACAAAAATAGCGAGGCAAACTCTCAATAATATACTTACAATGAGATTCGTGATATTGAAATACACACAACGTGACCCTCCGCCTATCAGTTGAGACCCGACCATATATCAGTGAGACTAAAGCAGTGAATCAGGCAACACTAACACAACACAGCATCATCACCATTAATTCACTACATCAAAATTCGCACACAGGAGAAAGAAGCTCTATGACGACGTTTCGGTCCGACTTGTATTGTTCCATTCAAGGTATTGTGCCTTTGTATTCTTTATTAATTCACTGCCGGCTAGACAACCGAATAACAATGCCGCTAAGAAGTTTATTACGCCTCTCTCCACCACAACATTGAAAATTAACAAAACAGAAGCGTCTAGTGTTCCTAGGACCGAATGACGTGGGATGCCAAGAGCTGTCATATTAATATATCTTTTGTTCTTTTTAGGCATAGTCAGAATCATACTGCTAAAAACAAAAACAGACGTTTTAGAATCTTTTCTCACTTACACTGATATATATATTCTTTGTGAAATACCATAGTATACATTTGTATAAATTTTTATCAATCCTTGCTAAAATTATCATTAATATATCAAGCTCGATCCTAACATATTTTTGATCAGATTAAATTAAGTTAGTATTAAACTAACAAAGTTGGACGGGGGAAATGACTCGAACCATAGTTATTGTTGAGCTATGGGGCTTCTAATAGGAAGTTATACATAACCGAAATGCAAATTTTTCATAGATTTGGCCCCAACCTTAACCTAAGCCTCTACCTGGACTGCAGTGTAATCAGAGAGCAAAATCTGACGATTTTAAAATTCTTAATCAGGAGATTTCGAAAACCTGAACACCAGTGAATAGGCAATGATCACCATGCAGAAACACGTGCCAACACGTAGAGACGTAAACACCAATAAATAAATGCAAATTGTCATTAACAAACAGAAAAGAAGTAAGAGAATGAAACGAACGGAAAAGATTAACGAGAAAAAAACGGAAATAGATGGATTTACTTGTACAGAGAAACACATACACAAATAATCCGCACGTAGGAGAGAGGAGCTTACGACGACGTTCTTTTTTTTATTTTAACACGGGGTTTGACAAGGTTAGGTTAAGGATCCCTAACTTTATTGACAAGCTATTTACAGGTTAAGGATTCCTAACTTTATTGGCAAGCTAAGAGCTGTTACCTACATCAGCTCATTTGAAAGCATTTTTATTGTTATCAGACATACAAGTAGGGAACAGGATGAAGTTGGAGCCATCTGTGGGCCAGCATTTTCATGTGATCAACTGACTATCTCGTTGGCATCATTATGCTGTACGAATGTGTTCCATACTCGAGTCATCCTGAGTATATATGATCTCAGATGGAGTGATGTTCTGGAGAAGGGTACAGCCAGAGTGAAGTTGCTGCTTTCTGCCCGTCTTGTGGCATAAAAGCTTGTTTCACGCTGTCTTCAAAGTGGATCCAAGTGTGATATTTGACAATATTGGCCTTGTACATAACAGTATGGCCACCCACATCCCTCCTGTGTTGAAGGTTCTGCTGAAATGACAGATCTATCCAGGATGGGTCCAGGCGAGAGATGAGACGTCTTGCTCTGTTCTCTACTCTGTCAAGCAGTCGCAGATGAGAGGGGGGGGGGGCAGGCAAACAAAGAAAGTGGAGCATACTCAAGGTGTGAGCGTACTTGTGCCTCGTACAGAATCTTGCAACCCCTACTGTCAAGCAGATGCGAGATACGGCGAAGTGCTGTAAGCTTCCTGGCTGCTTTATTTGCAAGATTTACAACATGGTTCTTCATGGTTAGTTTGGAGTCAAATTTCACCCCAAGGATATCAACTTCTTCTCCAGGTGCCAACACCCTCCCATTCATTCTTACTACTGCACCAGCATTACCATCATGGTATCTAGAGACCATCATCATTTGCGTTTTCTCAGGTGCAAATGTTACTTGCCATCAATTTCCACAAGCTGATATATCTCTTAGCTGGTGATTGATGTAGCTTAGAACAGCTGGCATTTCTTCTCTTGGATAAGTGAATGTCAGTGTAGAGTCGTCTGCATAGGCATGGGATTCTTGGATGTGATGAAGAAGGTCGTTGAAGTAGACATTCCATAACAATGGTCCCAGCACGCTTCCTTGTGGAACACTTTCCCCTATAGGATGTCTTGCTGATTCCGTTCCATTGAGAACTATCCTTAGAGATCTACCATGAAGGTAATCACTGAGGAGATACAGCGTAGAGCCTGCAATTCCCAGTTCTTGAAGTTTTGCTAAGAGGCTCTGGTGCCACACCCGGTCGAAAGCACCAGCAATGTCCAGTGCTACCACACAGCTAACTTTGGATTCATCCAGTGACTGGTGCCTCTTAGTGGAGAGGTTTAACAACAGATCAGCAGCAGAGTAACCTTTCCTGAAGCCATATTGACGTTTCGGTCCTCTCTTCTCTGTGCGGCTTATTTGTGTATTGTTCCAGTCATGGCACTGTGACTTTGTTCTCTAGAGAAACAAATACGCCAGCAGACAGACAAGCAGAGATACAAACATAGACATGCAAATAGAAGACCAGAAACAGACAAGCAATATCAAACACTAAAGCGAAATAATAAAGTATTTGTAAGCGAAACAAGAAAGTATTTACTTGTAAATATTTTTTCTGTACTTGAGTAAATATTGCCCAGGCTGGTGTACTGGTCAATAAAAAACAAGCAACATGAGGGTAAACACAATCACTGATTAAGATGCATGTGCAACAGCTAGGTATCTATAGTGTTGAAATGTTTAGCTGCTTCTTCAGACAGATACCGAGGCACTACTACACCTGACGCTTCCGTATCTGACTGAAGAATACTACTGTGTAGGCAAAAGTTTCATCAGTAAGGATGCCCAACTGTTTCACAAGTGTCTTAATTAATTCGTCGGTATTTTATGCCCTTTTTCAACAAGGAAACATGCACACACAGAGGGAGAAACAAGCGGAAAAGCAGTTATACAAACACAAAGCATGATAGTAAATAAGAAAGATGCAGCTTGCTCCTTCCTTAAGTGAATGTGACCTGACCTGACTAAGCTGAGGCATTGGCTTAAGCCGGTGGGAGACTTGGACCTGCCTCGCATGGGCCAGTAGGCCTGTTGCAGCTTTCCTTCTTACTTATGTTCTTAATCAGAGACAGAAAAAGATACGAAGAGGAAAACAACGTGACAGACGTACAAATGCTCAGGCAAAAGTTAAACATAAAAAAATAATAAAAACAAAAAACAAAGAAACAGAGAAACAAACACAAACCAAAATACCTACCGTGGACCGGGTCGCGGGGGCGGTGACCTCCGGAACACCCTCGAGGTACAGGACAGAGGTAAACAGTGTCATCAAGCTAATTTACCGAATTTCCAGGGAGGCTTAAATCAATAGGAAAAAAACTATATGAATAAAGAGGTGAATAGCGAATCACCAGTAACGAAATAATCTCATTGGACTCAACTCATCCGTGACTAACTCATCCCGACAGCCCAGCTTCCATCAGAGGCAGGAAGAGCAAATCAAATCGGTTCTGTGGGCCTTTGGGGAAAAGGATTTTGGCACATGGAGATAGTAATCGGCTGTTGGTATAATTCATATCGCAATTTAGCAATCCCCAGTTTTTTCTCTCCAGCACCCGCATGCGGAAGATGCGGGTGCTGGAGAGGATGTCTTGACAGATGTGGGAAAACGGGTTAGAGGAAGGGAGGAAATGTTGGATGTTAAGGGAGTGAAAGATTTGTATGAAAGGTATATAAACCGAGGAGTGTGTATTTCACCGTATATATATATACGCCAAGAGATTTATATCTTACACTGCAAATATATTTAAACCAATATGTGTATATGCACTGCGCATCTTTCAGTGTATTTGCTCCGACAGGTGCGTATCTATTAACGTATATACAATGAGAGGTGTGTATTTCTCAACGTACATATATCAACAGGCCTGTGTATTTCTTTAATCCACATTTTAATGAATAAAATATTCTTGGTGTTAGTGTAAAGAGGAATTTCAGTCACAGTTGCCCACCAGAAGTCGATAGGCTTTCAGCCTAACAAGCTGACTATAATAGCTCGTTACGCAGTTATTATAATCAGCTCCGATCTATAATTGCTGGCTAATCAGTTTACAGCAATAATAATCATAATGAGATATTGCAGATACATATCGCTTCTAATGGGCTTTATCAAGTCAGCACAAGCAGTACAAAGGAACAGAGGGAGGAAAGGGTACAAAGGAAACAAAGGGAGGTTCTGGAGGCGAGGTGCAACAACTTTACGAAGGGGAACGACATCTCTTTAGTGATTAGGCAACCAGAAACCCACAAACGAAATTGCCTTGAAGCTGCCCTAATCTACATTTCAGTTGCATTTACACAGAGCAGAGACAGCTTCAGCAACGCTGAAATATTAACATGAATCCACCGTGAAGCGATAAATCCAGACATCACTTAACAACAAATCACATCCACTATTACTACCACTACTGCTGATGCTGCTGGTGTTACTACTGCTGCTGCTATTATCATACAGTGATAACGGCAACAACGGAAAGTAAAAACAATAAGAATAAACCATTAAAAGCAAAAATAAATTCCAAAAGTCTAATCCTTGAATGCAACAGGGAATAAATCGGGAGCTGAAACACGGCTCTCGAGTTTGCTTTAAAACATAAGCAAGCCAATATGCTCTCCGTCGCACCGGCCACTCGGCCCTAGTCTCTGATGGGTAATTTATTTCCCAGATTGTGTTGTCAGCGCTAAAGCTTTTCACTTAGCTTCAGCCAGGATAAGGGCCCCCTCTGGTACACTCTGAATTAGTATTCATGGCTTCACATCCAGGTCCGACATAGTCAACAGACTTTAAAAGAGAGATCAACGGGAGTTTAACTGGAAGTTCAAAGAGTGTAGCAGGGGTTTCAATGAAGGCTAATATTTCAACAGAATTTAATAGGGCTTAACAGAGTTTAGCAGTGTGGTTTGTTGTGGGTCTGTCAAGTTTGAAGACTATCGGCTGCACAATGTTTATTAAACATCTATTTTTCACCTGTACACCACCAGTCAAAAAACTTCAATTCTTAAAATAGGCATGAGAGTAAATTCTCAATATATGTACACTGACATGTGCATATGATGTATATATGCTTCGTTGTTGGTTCGTCAATCATATTCAGCTGATAAGATTCATACTCGGAGGCAAATTAAAGTCATCTCGTAACATGTCTCAAACAAGTGTGTGTATATATATATATATATATATATATATATATATATATATATATATATATATATATATATATATATATATATATATATATATATATATATTAATTTAACTCATTTCAATATAATTCAAAGCCTTAATGGAGAGTTTAACCAAACTTAACAGAATTCAGTCGAGTTCAAAGAAGACTCCAACAAAGATTTCTACAGAATTTAATAGAAATCAGTAATGTTCAGGAGGGATTCGAGCAGAGATGGACAGCGGAAAATTTTAGAGAGATGCATGCAGACTACAGTGCCAATGGGTTCCACAGAGCCAACCCTGGAAGAACAAGGCACTTGCATTTTCTGCACGTGTATTTGTCCGTATATGACGAAGCTGTTTGTACGGGCGGGGTTAATTAAGGGCGTGTGTTTGTTCTCTGTTTGTCGGGTTTGTTTGTCTTTCTCAGTCTTGGATTTGGCGGTGTTTATGTTGTTGTGGTGAGTCCTGAGAAACTTAGATCATCACACTGTGCTCATCAACCTATTCACCATCACACTTAATTCAACTAACCTTAAGTTAAGCTTATCTGACTATATCGAAAAACATCTATTAATTATATAAGTAATAAATGATGGTAAACAAAGCTAATGTTTATGAACAAATGAGAAATAATTATAATGTAATAACTTAATAAAAATAATGATAAAATAAAATGTTAATTATAACGCCAGTATTACGGCAACTCCTTAAATTATTTAACACTTCATCTCAAACAATTGCAAATTTTAGTCATTCCTCAGTATAACTCCCAACAAATACATCTGAAAATAAGCGTATAACGTAACTAATGCCACCATAATGCCACCACAATGCTACCAAGAACGCCACAGTGCCATCACAGATCACCACAATGCCACCACAGAACACCACATTACCATCACAGAACACCACAATGTCACCACAGAACACCACAATGCTACCACAGATCACCACAATACCACCACATAACACCACAATGCCACCACAGAACACAATAACGCCACCACAGAACACAATAACGCCACCACAGAACATCACAATGCCACCACATAACACCACAATGCCACCACAGAACACCACAATACCACCACAGAACACCACAATGTCACCACAGAGCACCACAATGCTACCACAGATCACCACAATACCACCACATAACACCACAATGCCACCACAGAACACAATAACGCCACCACAGAGCACAATGCCACCACAGAACATCACAATGCCACCACATAACACCACAATGCCACCACAGAACACCATAATGCCACCACAGATCACCACAATACCACCACATAACACCACAATGCCACACAGAACATCACAATGCCACCACAACACCACAATGCCACCACAGAACACCATAATGCCACCACAGATCACCACAATACCACCACATAACACCACAATACCACCACATAACACCACAATGCCACACAGAACACCACAATGCCACCACATGGTATTAGCGAGGGTGATGCTTAGGGAGTATGTTTGTTATGTGATGGTATGCATTCACGGGTCACTTTCAATTTTATCTGGCTACCTTACCAGCAACGTGGTGAGGAGATGTGTGTGGGAGAAACTGATAGATGTTAAAACGAAGGTGTGTATCATCACAAAGAGAGGCTTATGAACAAAGGGAACACATACGGTGGTGTGTTCTGTTAAGTACTCCATGGTAACCACATTATACATTACAAAAAATAGTGTTTAAATCTCATATATAAATATATATATGTAAAACAACCACTGTGAAAGAACAAAGAAATTCCAAGCGCTTTCGAGACTTCACGTGAGAAATCACGAAAGAGCTTGGAATTTCACTATTCTTTCACAATGGTTGTTTTGCATTTTCTGATATCACCTGTTTACTGTGATCTTATTGCAGATATGATCTTGATATATATATATATATATATATATATATATATATATATATATTATTATTATTATTATTATCACACCGGCCGATTCCCACCAAGGCAGGGTGGCCCGAAAAAGAAAAACTTTCACCATCATTCACTCCATCACTGTCTTGCCAGAAGGGTGCTTTACACTACAGTTTTTAAACTGCAACATTAACACCCCTCCTTCAGAGTGCAGGCACTGTACTTCCCATCTCCAGGACTCAAGTCCGGCCTGCCGGTTTCCCTGAATCCCTTCATAAATGTTACTTTGCTCACACTCCAACAGCACGTCAAGTATTAAAAACCATTTGTCTCCATTCACTCCTATCAAACACGCTCAAGCATGCCTGCTGGAAGTCCAAGCCCCTCGCACACAAAACCTCCTTTACCCCCTCCCTCCAACCCTTCCTAGGCCGACCCCTACCCCGCCTTCCTTCCACTACAGACTGATACACTCTTGAAGTCATTCTGTTTCGCTCCATTCTCTCTACATGTCCGAACCACCTCAACAACCCTTCCTCAGCCCTCTGGACAACAGTTTTGGTAATCCCGCACCTCCTCCTAACTTCCAAACTACGAATTCTCTGCATTATATTCACACCACACATTGCCCTCAGACATGACATCTCCACTGCCTCCAGCCTTCTCCTCGCTGCAACATTCATCACCCACGCTTCACACCCATATAAGAGCGTTGGTAAAACTATACTCTCATACATTCCCCTCTTTGCCTCCAAGGACAAAGTTCTTTGTCTCCACAGACTCCTAAGTGCACCACTCACTCTTTTTCCCTCATCAATTCTATGATTCACCTCATCTTTCATAGACCCATCCGCTGACACGTCCACTCCCAAATATCTGAATACGTTCACCTCCTCCATACTCTCTCCCTCCAATCTGATATTCAATCTTTCATCACCTAATCTTTTTGTTATCCTCATAACCTTACTCTTTCCTGTATTCACCTTTAATTTTCTTCTTTTGCACACCCTACCAAATTCATCCACCAATCTCTGCAACTTCTCTTCAGAATCTCCCAAGAGCACAGTGTCATCAGCAAAGAGCAGCTGTGACAACTCCCACTTTGTGTGTGATTCTTTATCTTTTAACTCCACGCCTCTTGCCAAGACCCTCGCATTTACTTCTCTTACAACCCCATCTATAAATATATTAAACAACCACGGTGACATCACACATCCTTGTCTAAGGCCTACTTTTACTGGGAAAAAATTTCCCTCTTTCCTACATACTCTAACTTGAGCCTCACTATCCTCGTAAAAACTCTTCACTGCTTTCAGTAACCTACCTCCTACACCATACACTTGCAACATCTGCCACATTGACCCCCTATCCACCCTGTCATACGCCTTTTCCAAATCCATAAATGCCACAAAGACCTCTTTAGCCTTATCTAAATACTGTTCACTTATATGTTTCACTGTAAACACCTGGTCCACACACCCCCTACCTTTCCTAAAGCCTCCTTGTTCATCTGCTATCCTATTCTCCGTCTTACTCTTAATTCTTTCAATTATAACTCTACCATACACTTTACCAGGTACACTCAACAGACTTATCCCCCTATAATTTTTGCACTCTCTTTTATCCCCTTTGCCTTTATACAAAGGAACTATGCATGCTCTCTGCCAATCCCTAGGTACCTTACCCTCTTCCATACATTTATTAAACAATTGCACCAACCACTCCAAAACTATATCCCCACCTGCTTTTAACATTTCTATCTTTATCCCATCAATCCCGGCTGCTTTACCCCCTTTCATTTTACCTACTGCCTCACGAACTTCCCCCACACTCACAACTGGCTCTTCCTCACTCCTACAAGATGTTATTCCTCCTTGCCCTATACACGAAATCACAGCTTCCCTATCTTCATCAACATTTAACAAAAATGTTGATGAAATATATATATATATATAAATATATATATATATATATATATATATATATATATATATATATATATATATATATATATATATATATATATATTTCAACAAGTTAGCCGTCTCCCACCGAGGCAGGGTGACCCAAATAGAAAGAAAATCCCCAAAAAGAAAATACTTTCATCATTCAACACTTTCACCTCACTCACACATAATCACTGTTTTTGCAGAGGTACTCAGAACACAACAGTTTAGAAGCATATACGTATAAAGATACACAACATATCCCTCCAAACTGTTAATATCCCGAACCCCTCCTCTAGCGTGCAGGCATTGTACTTCCCATTCCCAGGACTCGAGTCCGGCTACATAAAAATAACCGGTTTCCCTGAATCCCTTCACTAAATATTACCCTGCTCACACTCCAACAGATCGTCAGGTCCCAAATACCATTCGTCTCCATTCACTCCTATCGAACACGCTCATGCACGCCTGCTGGAAGTCCAAGCCCCTCGCCCACAAAACCTCCCTTACCCCTTCCTTCCAACCTTTTCGAGGATGACCCCTACCCCGCCTTCCTTCCCCTACAGATTTATACGCTCTCCATGTCATTCTACTTTGATCCATTCTCTCTAAATAACCAAACCGCCTCAACAACCCCTCTTCAGCCCTATGACTAATACTTTTATTAACTCCACACCTTCTCCTAATTTCCACACTCCGATTTTTCTGCATAATATTTACACCACACATTACCCTTAGACAGGACATCTCCAGTGCCTCCAACCGCCTCCTCGCTGCTGCATTCACAACCCAAGCTTCACACCCATATAAGAGTGTTGGTACTACTAAACTTTCATACATTTCCTTCTTTGCCTCCATAGATAACGTTTTTTGTCTCCACATATACCTGAACGCAATTCATCAATTCTATGATTAACCTTATTCTTCATAAATCCATCCGCCGACACGTCAACTCCCAAGTATCTGAAAACATTCACTTCTTCCATACTCCTCCTCCCCAATTTGATATCCAATTTTTTTGTATCTAACTCATTTGATACCCTCATCACCTTCCTCTTTTCTATGTTCACTTTCAACTTTCTACCTTTACACACACTCCTAAACTCATCCACTAACCTTTGCAATTTTTCTTTAGAATCTCAGATAAGCACAGTATCATCAGCAAAAAGTATCTGTGTCAATTCTCATTTTGTATTTGATTCCCTATAATTTAATCCCACCTCTCTCCCGTACACCCCATCTATAAATATATTAAATAACCATGGTGACATTACACATCCCTGTCTAAGACCTACTTTTACTGGGAAGTAGTCTCCCTCTCTTCTACACACCCTAACCTGAGCCTCACTATCCTCATAAAAATCTTTACAGCATTTAGTAACTTACCACCTATTCCATATACTTGCAACATCTGCCACATTGCTCCCCTATCCATATGCCTATTCTAAATCCATAAATGTAATAAAAACTTCCCTACCTTTATCTAAATACTGTTCACATATATGCTTCAATGTAAACACTTGATCTACACATCCCCTACCCACTCTGAAACCTTCTTGCTCATCCACAATCCTACATTCTGTCTTACCTCTAATTCTTTCAATTATAACCCTACCGTTCACTTTTCCTAGTATACACAGTAAACTTATTCCTTTATAATTTTTACAATTTCTTTTGTCCCCCTTTCCTTTATATAAAGGGACTATACATGATCTCTGCCAATTCCTAGGTACCTTCCCCTCTTTCATACATTTATCAAACAAAAATACCAACCACTCCAACACTACATCCCCCCCTGCTTTTAACATTACTGTCATGATCCCGTCAGTTCCAGCTGCTTTACCCCCGTTCATTCTACGTATTGCCTCACGCACCTCCCCCACACTCACATCCTGTTCTTCTTCACTCCTAAAAGATGGTATACCTCCCTGGCCAGTGGATGAAATTACCGCTTCCCTTTCTTCGTCGACATTTAAAAGTTCCTCAAAATATTCTCGCCATCTACTCAAAACCTCCATCTCCCCATCTACTAACTCCCCTACTCTGGTTTTAACCGACAAATCCATTCGTTCTCTAGGCTTTCTTAACTTGTTTACCTCACTACAATTTTTTTTCTTATTTTCATTAAAATTTCTTGACAGTGCCTCTCCCACTCTATCATCGGCATTCCTTTTGCACTCTCTCACAACTCTCTTCACCTTTCTTTTACTTTCCATATACTCTACACTTCTTACAACACTTTTGCTTTGTAAAAACCTCTCATAAGCTAACTTTTTCTCTTTTATCACACCCTTTACTTAATCATTCCACCAATCACTCCTCTTTCCTCCTGCATCCACCCTCCTATACCCACAAACTTCTGCCCCACATTCTAATACTGCATTTTTAAAACTATTCCAACCCTCTTCAACCCCCCCTCACTACTCATACTTGCACCAGCCCACCTTTCTGCCAATAGTTGCTTATATCTCACCCGAACTTCCTCCTCCCTTAGTTTATACACCTTCACCTCCCTCTTGCTTGTTGTTGCAATTTTCCTCTTTTCCCATCTACCTCTTACTCTAACTGTAGCTACAACTAAATAATGATCCGATATATCAGTTGCCCCTCTATAAACCTGTACATCCTAGAGCCTACCCATCAACCTTTTATCCACCAATACATAATCTAATAAACTACTTTCATTACCTGCTATTTCATACCTTGTATATTTATTTATCCTCTTTTTCATAAAATATGTATTACTTATTACCAAACCTCTTTCTACACATAGCTCAATTAAAGGCTCCCCATTTTCATTTACCCCTGGCACCCAAAATTTACCTACTACTCCCTCCACAACATTTTTGCCCACTTTAGCATTGAAATCCCCAACCACCATTACTCTCACACTTGGTTCAAAACTCCCCACGCATTCACTCAACATTTCCCAAAATCTCTCTCTCTCCTCTACACTTCTCTCTTCTCCAGGTGCATATACGCTTACTGTAACCCACTTTTCACATCCAACCTTTATTTTACTCCACATAATCCTTGAATTAATACATTTATAGTCCCTCTTTTCCTGCCATAACTTATCCTTCAACATTATTGCTACTCCTTCTTTAGCTCTAACTCTATTAGAAACCCCTGACCTAATCCCATTTATTCCTCTCCACTAAAACTCTCCCACCCCTTTCAGCTTTGTTTTACTTAAAGCCAGGATATCCACCTTCTTCTCATTCATAACATCCACAATCATCTCTTTCTCATCATTTGCACAACATCCACGCACATTCAGACTTCCCACTTTGACAATTTTCTTCTTCTTATTATTTTTAGTAATTATTACAGGAAAAGGGGTTACTAGCCCATTGTTCCCGGCATTTTAGTTGACTTTTACAACACGCTTGGCTTACGGAGGAAAGATTCTTATTCCACTTCCCCATGGATATAAAAGAAAAAGTAATAAGACCAAGAACTATTAAGATAAAATCAAAGAAAACTCAGATTAGTGTGTATAAATAAACATGTACATGTATGTGTAGTGTGACCTAAGTGTACGTAGAGGCAGCAAGACGTTCCTGTAATCTTGCATATTTATGAGACAGACAAAAGACACCAACAATCCTACCATCATGTAAAACAATTACAGGCTTTCGTTTCACACTCACTTGGCAGGACGGTAGTAGCCCCCTGGGTGATTGCTGTCTACCAACCTACTACGTATATATGTATACATTATGTATATACATATATATATATATATATATATATATATATATATATATATATATATATATATATATATATATATATATATATATATATATATATATACATACATATATATATAAATATGTCGTGCCGAATATGTAAAACTGGTCAATTAGCAAAAACTCATTTAAAATTAAGTCCTTTCTGAAATTTTCTCTTATACGTTTAAAGATATATATTTTTCATTAATGTTAATATAAAAAATTTTAATTTTGCACCAAAAGAATTTTATAACAAGAACAATTTATTTTACCCTAACCCAATTAAATATATTTTAAATATGTTTACAATAATTTAGTACTAAACAAACACAATGAAATATATTTTTTTCGTTAGGTTCAGAATGATTTTGGCGAAATTATTGCATACACAAATTTTCACTTGTCCTATATGGCAAGATGAGCGTTGCTATTTAACCCAAGATCGCAAGTTCTGCCTATTCGGCACGACATTATATATATATATATATATATATATATATATATATATATATATATATATATATATATATATATATATATATATATATCGTGTATGCACCTGGAGAAGAGAGGAATGTAGAGGAGAGAGAGAGATTTTGGGAAATGTTAAGTGAATGTATAGGAGCCTTTAAACCAAGTGAGAGAGTAATTGTGGTAGGGGACCTGAATGCTAAAGTAGGAGAAACTTTTAGAGAGGGTGTGGTAGGTAAGTTTCGGGTGCCAGGTGTAAATGATAATGGGAGCCCTTTGATTGAACTTTGTATAGAAAGGGGTTTAGTTATAGGAAATACATATTTTAAGAAATAGAGGATAAATAAGTATACAAGATATGATGTAGGGCGAAATGACAGTAGTTTGTTGGATTATGTATTGGTAGATAAAAGACTGTTGAGTAGACTTCAGGATGTACATGTTTATTGAGGAGCCACAGATATATCAGATCACTTTCTAGTTGTAGCTACACTGAGAGTAAAAGGCAGATGGGATACAAGGAGAATAGAAGCATCAGGGAAGAGAGAGGTTAAGGTTTATAAACTAAAAGAGGAGGCAGTTAGGGTAAGATATAAACAGCTATTGGAGGATAGATGGGCTAATGAGAGCATAGGCAATGGGGTCGAAGAGGTATGGGGTAGGTTTAAAAATGTAGTGTTAGAGTGTTCAGCAGAAGTTTGTGGTTACAGGAAAGTGGGTGCGGGAGGGAAGAGGAGCGATTGGTGGAATGATGATGTAAAGAGAGAAGTAAGGGAGAAAAAGTTAGCATATGAGAAGTTTTTACAAAGTAGAAGTGATGCAAGGAGGGAAGAGTATATGGAGAAAAATAGAGAGGTTAAGAGAGTGGTGAAGCAATGTAAAAAGAGAGCAAATGAGGTGGTTGGTGAGATGTTATCAACAAATTTTGTTGAAAACAAGAAAAAGTTTTGGAGTGAGATTAACAAGTTAAGGAAGCCTAGATAACAAATGGATTTGTCAGTTAAAAATAGGAGAGGAGAGTTATTAAATGGAGAGTTAGAGGTATTGGGAAGATGGAGGGAATATTTTGAGGAATTGTTAAATGTTGATGAAGATAGGGCAGCTGTGATTTCGTGTATAGGGCAAGGAGGAATAACATCTTGTAGGAGTGAGGAAGAGCCAGTTGTGAGTGTGGGGGAAGTTCGTGAGGCAGTAGGCAAAATGAAAGGGGGTAAGGCAGCCGGGATTGATCGGATAAAGATAGAAATGTTAAAAGCAGGTGGGGATATAGTTTTGGAGTGGTTGGTGCAATTATTTAATAAATGTATGGAAGAGGGTAAGGTACCTAGGGATTGGCAGAGAGCATGCATAGTTCCTTTGTATAAAGGCAAAGGGGACAAAAGAGAGTGCAAAAATTATAGGGGGATAAGTCAGTTGAGTATACCTGGTATAGTGTATGGTAGAGTTGTTATTGAAAGAATTGAGAATAAGACGGAGAATAGGATAGCAGATGAACAAGGAGGCTTTAGGAAAGGTAGGGGGTGTGTAGACCAGGTGTTTACAGTGAAACATATAAGTGAACAGTATTTAGATAACGCTAAAGTGGTCTTTGTGGCATTTATGGATTTGGAAAAGGTGTATGACAGGGTGGATAGGGGGGCAATGTGGCAGATGTTGCAGGTGTATGGTGTAGAAGGTAGGTTACTGAAAGCAGTGAAGAGTTTTTACGAGGATAGTGAGGCTCAAGTTAGAGTATGTAGGAAAGAGGGAAATTATTTCCCAGTAAAAGTAGGCCTTAGACAAGGATGTGTGATGTCACCGTGGTTGTTTAA
>NC_091295.1:52578570-52581070 GCF_038502225.1 Cherax quadricarinatus
GAATCTTTCCTCCGTAAGCCATGCGTGTCGTATGAGGCGACTAAAATGCCGGGAGCAATGGGCTAGTAACCCCTTCTCCTGTATACAATTACTAAAAAAGAGAAGAAGAAAAACTTTATAAAACTGGGTTGCTTAAATGTGCGTGGATGTAGTGCGGATGACAAGAAACAGATGATTGCTGATGTTATGAATGAAAAGAAGTTGGATGTCCTGGCCCTAAGCGAAACAAAGCTGAAGGGGGTAGGAGAGTTTCAGTGGGGGGAAATAAATGGGATTAAATCTGGAGTATCTGAGAGAGTTAGAGCAAAGGAAGGGGTAGCAGTAATGTTAAATGATCAGTTATGGAAGGAGAAAAGAGAATATGAATGTGTAAATTCAAGAATTATGTGGATTAAAGTAAAGGTTGGATGCGAGAAGTGGGTCATAATAAGCGTGTATGCACCTGGAGAAGAGAGGAATGCAGAGGAGAGAGAGAGATTTTGGGAGATGTTAAGTGAATGTATAGGAGCCTTTGAACCAAGTGAGAGAGTAATTGTGGTAGGGGACTTGAATGCTAAAGTAGGAGAAACTTTTAGAGAGGGTGTGGTAGGTAAGTTTGGGGTGCCAGGTGTAAATGATAATGGGAGCCCTTTGATTGAACTTTGTATAGAAAGGGGTTTAGTTATAGGTAATACATATTTTAAGAAAAAGAGGATAAATAAGTATACACGATATGATGTAGGGCGAAATGACAGTAGTTTGTTGGATTATGTATTGGTAGATAAAAGACTGTTGAGTAGACTTCAGGATGTACATGTTTATAGAGGGGCCACAGATATATCAGATCACTTTCTAGTTGTAGCTACACTGAGAGTAAAAGGTAGATGGGATACAAGGAGAATAGAAGCATCAGGGAAGAGAGAGGTGAAGGTTTATAAACTAAAAGAGGAGGCAGTTAGGGTAAGATATAAACAGCTATTGGAGGATAGATGGGCTAATGAGAGCATAGGCAATGGGGTCGAAGAGGTATGGGGTAGGTTTAAAAATGTAGTGTTAGAGTGTTCAGCAGAAGTTTGTGGTTACAGGAAAGTGGGTGCAGGAGGGAAGAGGAGCGATTGGTGGAATGATGATGTAAAGAGAGTAGTAAGGGAGAAAAAGTTAGCATATGAGAAGTTTTTACAAAGTAGAAGTGATGCAAGGAGGGAAGAGTATATGGAGAAAAAGAGAGAAGTTAAGAGAGTGGTGAAGCAATGTAAAAAGAGAGCAAATGAGAGAGTGGGTGAGATGTTATCAACAAATTTTGTTGAAAATAAGAAAAAGTTTTGGAGTGAGATTAACAAGTTAAGAAAGCCTAGAGAACAAATGGATTTGTCAGTTAAAAATAGGAGAGGAGAGTTATTAAATGGAGAGTTAGAGGTATTGGGAAGATGGAGGGAATATTTTGAGGAATTGTTAAATGTTGATGAAGATAGGGAAGCTGTGATTTCGTGTATAGGGCAAGGAGGAATAACATCTTGTAGGAGTGAGGAAGAGCCAGTTGTGAGTGTGGGGGAAGTTCGTGAGGCAGTAGGTAAAATGAAAGGGGGTAAGGCAGCCGGGATTGATGGGATAAAGATAGAAATGTTAAAAGCAGGTGGGGATATAGTTTTGGAGTGGTTGGTGCAATTATTTAATAAATGTATGGAAGAGGGTAAGGTACCTAGGGATTGGCAGAGAGCATGCATAGTTCCTTTGTATAAAGGCAAAGGGGATAAAAGAGAGTGCAAAAATTATAGGGGGATAAGTCTGTTGAGTGTACCTGGTAAAGTGTATGGTAGAGTTATAATTGAAAGAATTAAGAGTAAGACGGAGAATAGGATAGCAGATGAACAAGGAGGCTTTAGGAAAGGTAGGGGGTGTGTGGACCAGGTGTTTACAGTGAAACATATAAGTGAACAGTATTTAGATAAGGCTAAAGAGGTCTTTGTGGCATTTATGGATTTGGAAAAGGCGTATGACAGGGTGGATAGGGGGGCAATGTGGCAGATGTTGCAAGTGTATGGTGTAGGAGGTAGGTTACTGAAAGCAGTGAAGAGTTTTTACGAGGATAGTGAGGCTCAAGTTAGAGTATGTAGGAAAGAGGGAAATTTTTTCCCAGTAAAAGTAGGCCTTAGACAAGGATGTGTGATGTCACCGTGGTTGTTTAATATATTTATAGATGGGGTTGTAAGAGAAGTAAATGCGAGGGTCTTGGCAAGAGGCGTGGAGTTAAAAGATAAAGAATCACACACAAAGTGGGAGTTGTCACAGCTGCTCTTTGCTGATGACACTGTGCTCTTGGGAGATTCTGAAGAGAAGTTGCAGAGATTGGTGGATGAATTTGGTAGGGTGTGCAAAAGAAGAAAATTAAAGGTGAATACAGGAAAGAGTAAGGTTATGAGGATAACAAAAAGATTAGGTGATGAAAGATTGAATATCAGATTGGAGGGAGAGAGTATGGAGGAGGTGAACGTATTCAGATATTTGGGAGTGGACGTGTCAG
>NC_091295.1:52591070-52606070 GCF_038502225.1 Cherax quadricarinatus
GGGCATAAGGCGGCAGACGCTACTACATTCCCACTAACACACACGCTCACTGGCTTCCTAGACAACTCGTTTTTCTTCCAACGCCTCCGAACGTAAGAAAAATTACGGTCCAAGCAGCGAGCAAGACTAAACCCAGTCAAAGTTTTTTTTAAACCTTATTGCAATAGTTCCGAACTTTAAACTTACCTCAGGGATCATTTAATTTTAACAATTCACGTCCGGGTCGAGATTCTTGCCAGAAAAGGCTGGATAGTAAGTTATAAGAGGAGAAAGCCATTCGTGGTCAGGTCATTGGAGGTCAGGTAACGCCTCATCCTGGTGACAATGAACCCCCAATACCAATTGCCGATCAAGACGTCATAATTATACTGTTTCCTCCTCTTTGTTTTAAATTGTGGTTTTTCTGACAGACAGACAGAGAGACAGACACACACACACACACACACACACACACACACACACACACACAGGAGCTACGACTCGACCCCTGCAACCACAAACAGGCGAGTACATAACCCGCACTTAGAAGACGGACTAATGACGACCTTTCGGTCCAACTCGCACCAGGAACAATACCAAAATAAAAATGTATTTTCTTTATTGTTGGACTAACATTTCGCAGCGATTTATTCCTTTCTCAGATTCTATCAAATTAAAGTAATAAAAATAATGAAAATAAAATTCAATAAAATTAAATCAACAACAACGTGTCTTTGTTAACAAACATCTAAATTGTGAAATAGCGAATAATGACCCAAAAAAATATAAAATCAGATAAAAAAAAATAAAAATATAGATAGAACCGTATTGGAGATAATAATGATCTGACTAAATTTAAAAGAAAATTAAAATTATTGCCAAGTGACACTGACAATACAAGATTATATGATGAAATTAAGACTAAATTTAGCAAAATTTAACAACTCGTGATTACATGAAATACCCACAGAACATGATACTGAAAAATTTAGAGAAACGAAATAAAATAAAAAGTACCATCGCAATGTAAGAAGATATATAAATGCAAATCTGCTTGTAACTTGATAAAACCCACTGTGTGGGCGAAACGTTGCCAAAGTATCGCATTATGCTGCATTTGCGTCTCTTCCAAGTTACTAATAAACGACAAAGTTTAAAATAACAAGACATCAAGAGGCATCAAATATACTTAGAAACTTTACAGCAATATTGAGGTATTAGTGCAACCAACGTCAGGTTTGTGGAGGAGCGTCAAAAGGTCACCTTCTGACTACTGCCTAATACTGAGAATGTGAAGTCAGTTCCAGGGTGATCAAATACCCGTGGCCGGATGGCAAAAGCTCTCGCTTCACACAGTGCGTGTCAGGGTTCGATTCCCGGCGAAGGGGTGGACATATTGGACATGTTTCCTTACACCGGTTGTCAATGTTCACACATCAGTATAATGGGTATCTGGGCGTTAGTCGACTGGTGTGGGTTGCATCCTGGGACAAAACTGACTTAATTTACGGGAAATGCTCAGCATAACAAGCGGCTTTCTATATAGTA
This sequence comes from Cherax quadricarinatus, assembly GCF_038502225.1. Lineage (NCBI taxonomy): Eukaryota > Metazoa > Arthropoda > Malacostraca > Decapoda > Parastacidae > Cherax > Cherax quadricarinatus. Next base: position 52,592,598 of record NC_091295.1, read on the forward strand.
GTATGTCATTGATGTCAGTTAGGCCTGTATACCTTGTACCTGTACTTGTAGTAAATAAAGATATTATTACATTGGAGTATTCCCTCAATAGGCTCAAAACATACTTTACTAATTGGATGTTTGGTTCTGTTTAACATCCCCTGGTGCTCGAGGAATCTAGTAAGTGAATCTCTCTCTGTCTTACCCTGTGTATCAGATGGTAGCAGTCAGTCAGGTCAGAAACTTAGTGCCTGTGTATACAAGAGACCTCACAACGCTCACGTATATTTTATGCACACTAGAACATAATTTTTGACTTCGATGCGATTATAAATAATGGAAATTTAACGAGTACAGAAATCAGGGAACAAGTTATAGGTTGACTCACGAAATCGTAATGACATCATTGCAAACAAAACACGTTACGGGTGAGGATTGAACTCGGTTTGCTTGCCGCGAGTTCAATCCCCACCCGTACCGTGGTTGGTTATTCTTTTGCGCAACTCGGAAAGATTTACTCTCGCAGTAAATGTTAAATAAACAATTTGATTGGGTACAATGCTAGATTCCGTGAAAACAAAGGGATATTAAGCCCAAAAGAATTATTCTAATTACTAAACCATCGTTCAGTGCCGTGAGGGAATACTCGTACATATTTGATCACCCTATGGTTCACCACGGCCTCTTAATTTTAACGTGTGGTCAGTGACATTACGGCCAGTGGTCAGAGACCTTATTATGGTCAGTGGTCAGTAACGTCATTATGGCCAGTGGTCAGTGACCTCATTATGGCCAGTGATCAGTAACCTCATTATGGCCAGTGGTCAGTAACCTCATTATAGCCAGTGGTCAGTAACCTCATTATGGCCAGTGGTCAGTAACCTCATTGTGGTCAGTGACCTCATTATGGCCAGTGACCTCATTATGGTCAGCGGTCGGTGACTTCATTATGGCCAGTGGTCAGTAACTTCATTATGGGCAGTGGTCAGTGACCTCATTATGGCCAGTGATCAGTAACCTCATTATGGCCAGTGGTCAGTAACCTCATTATGGCCAGTGGTCAGTAACCTCATTATGGCCAGTGATCAGTAACCTCATTATGGCCAGTGGTCAGTGACCTCATAAAGGCCAGTAGTCGGTGACCACATTATGGCCAACGGTCGGTGACCTCATTATGGTCAACGGTCGGTGACCTCATTATGGCCAGTGGTCGGTAACATCATCATCTGGTGCTACTGACGTACCTCCACAAACGTGTTACAGGTAAGAGTGATAAGTCTACAGTACACAGCTGTTATGGTCCCGGGTACGATTGACGCTACTTGACGATGGTCCTCCTCTTTTACCTCTTGTCCCTACTTTTCGCTTTATTCTGTTTCTTCTCTTCCTTCTTTTCCTCCTCCTCCTCCGATGCGTTACCATGTGTGAACCTGAAAATACCTCTCTGGATAGATCTCAAACTTTTTAAGGCTTGTGTGTCTTAGTGAAGAAGCCAGGAATTGTTCCTGGACAGTCTAACTTTCTATGTGACAATTTTATATTCAGTTTCTAGGCTTACTTACCCATTTGCAGCACTATGGTGATATAGAGGAATTAGGAACAGAAGCCATGTATAGAGGGCCGGGAAAAAAAATTCTTGTCCGTAACGGCGATCGAAATTTATTTTATGCTATTGGTTTGTGTATTTTTTTTTAAATTTCTTCACTGGTTTCAAATATTTTCTCCATGTTCTCATTTGTCTATTATTCTGGAAGTATCTTCTACACACACACACACACACACACACACACACACACCTTCCATTCTTTTCCATTCTCCTCTTTTCGTTATTCATCTCCCTATTTTCTCACTTTCCTCTTTTCTCCCATCTCATTTCTTTCCTCTCCTTGCTTGCGGTCTATTTCTATTATCTTCTCCCCTTCGTACTCTTCCTCTCCTTCTCCCTTTTCATTATCGACTCACTCTCTTCCTATCTTTTCTCTTCACCTCCTCCTTCCTGTCCTCCCTTCCTCAATCTCTTTCTTTCCTCCTCTCTTCCTCCCTTCCATCCTCCTCTCTCTTTCTCTTGTCCCCTCCTCTCCCCTCTCTCTCTCTCTGTGTCTCGTCCTTCTCTTCCTCTCCTTCATCTCTCTTCCTCTCGACCCTCTGCGAGCGAGTCATCACCACTCTTGATCCACCTGGAAATAGGAAGCTTACCTGCCGTGTGTTGGGGAGGTGAAGGAGGGGAGATAAGGTGGTGTGTCTGAGTTTCTCATTCCCTCTTCCTCCTCTTCCTCTAGCTCCTCTTTCGTCTTTTCTTCCGCTCTATTCCTTTACTTCCAATGAACTCCTCCTTTGACATCCAGAAAGAGGAGTTTGTGTTGGCAGTGAGTGAGGGAGTGTGTGTGTGTGTGTGTGTGTGTGTGTGTGTGTACGTACTCACTCACTTGTGGCTGCATGGGAAGAGTCGCAACTCCTGGCCCCGCCTCTTCGCTGGTCGCCGCTATGTCCACTCCCCACCTGCTCTAAGACCCTTGTCATACCTCTCCTTAAAGCTATGTGGATCCTGCCTCCGTTACTTCACCTTGTGTGTGTGTGAAAGGGGAGTGGTGGAGTGAGAAATAACTTGTGGTTATATATGTGGAAGCAGACAGTTGATTGTTTGGTGTGTGAGAGCATCACGGGTAGGGGTACAAGGGATGAGGATATGTACGCTGTGGGAAAGGAGAGGCAAGACGTCAAAAAGGTGTGTAGCATGGAGTTAGAGTGTGTGGTAGTGGGGTTAGAGTGTGTAGGGGTGCAGTGAGGGGTGTTTATGGTGGGGGGGGGGGAGGGAGGAGAAGAATAGTGTATGAAAATACTGATAAACGCATAAATTTCCAGGAATGTCTGATGAAACTTTAAACTTATAAAAAAATCATTGATAAATTACCCAGCTTATCCGATCGTTGCAATAAACACAGACCAGGTATAATAGTATACCAGTAATGCAATCCATTAGATGTCAAGTATACCAAAGTGTGCGTGAGTATACACACACACGATTTCACTTACTCCCTTAACTTATCTTCCAGTTTCCAATCCCCCTTCCATTCCCTATCCCAGTCCACGTTTCTCATCCTATCCTCCCCAGAACCTCCTCCCTGACCCCTTATCACCAGTCTTTCCTTCTCCTAAAACAGCTCTCCAATCCGTTTCTCTAACCTAACTCCTTCCCCCATATTCCCTCTTATCCTTTATTCCCTCTTTCTTCTCCAGCTGCCTCAACCTCCCTCTGCACATCCCTCCTCAACCCTCCTCCTTCCTCTATCGTCTTCACTAACCTCTAGTACTCCATCCAAGTCTCTTCCTCCCCGTCAACTACTCCTCACCCCTACCTCACAGAAAACTCTCCTGGGTAACATTATGCAGAGATTAAAAACAAAATACACACGTTTGCAGAACAAGAGTTTCTCAGGACAACGTTTCGCTCAATGCAGAGCTAAATAAAGCTCCACATAGTGTTTTATTGGAAGAACTAAACGTTTAGAGATATGACCAAGATTCAGAGTTGTGAGTCTCGGGAAGTGATCAGACAGAAGATAATCAACTATGACACAGACATGCATCGTATATGTTACATTAAATCCAAGGCACAGCTCCTACAAACACCATCGTTTTAAAACAATATTAGTTCCTACATTGATTTACAACATAGTTTTTTTTACCAACTAAACCACTAGCAACAAATATCTCAATCTTGATTACACGCATCCATACCTTTAAGATGAATGAAGTTCATTAGAATTTCACAATCGGTGATCTTTTTTTCCTAGCTAAACGATTCTATTCTCAACCCATCAGTCAGCAAATTGCCCAATTTGGTGATTTAATAACTGTCGGTGGAGTCATCAAGGAGCAGTTAGTCGTATTTATACCATAATAGCCACGCTAGGCTTTCCCTTCCCCCACACTTGACTTTTTTATAGGTACCAAAATAATGGATTTCTCTTCCTGAAATCGTGAAGATAGATTTTAACTTTTTACCCATATACACACACAATATATATAATATATATAAGTAGGTGTTAAAGCGGCTGAGCGGTCCATGCGCTGAGCGGTCCATGTGGCTGAGCGGTCCATGTGGCTGAGCAGTCCCTCCTGAAAAAGGGGTGCGGCTGAGCGTTGTATTCCTGAGCGGTCTCCTTTTCACACCTTTACGCTAATGACCTTGACCTCGCCCTCGAGACCACCTCACTCTCGACCGCCTCACCCTCGACCACCTCGCCCTCGACCACCTCGCCCTCGACCACCTCGCCCTCGACCATCTCGCCCTTAACCCCCACCCACGCCCCCCACTCGCGCCCCGCGTGCCCGCCTGCCGCGCCCTCGCTCCTGCCCACCCGCGCCCTCGCGCCCGCCCGCGCCTTCTGCAGCGTCTTCTGCAGCGAATTCTGCAGCGTCGTCCGGATCGCCCCCGCGCCCCTAATTTTTTCCCTATTTTTTTCGATTTTTTTTTCGAATTTAATTTTCTTGTGGTCTCCATCTCCTCGGATCAAGTTTTTGAGGTTCCTCCTCCCACTTTCACCCCCATCCCAAATTTTTTCGATTTTTTTTTGAATTTCTTATGATATCCATTTCCTCGGATCAAAGTTTTCTCGATATCAAAGACTCCAACTCCTCGGGTCAAGTTTTTTGGATTCCCCCTATGGGGTTTCGAAATTCTTATAATCTCCTCGGATCAAGTTTTTCTCGATATCAATAATACAAAGACTCCACTTACTCGAATCAAGTTTTTTGGATTCCCCCCTCTGGGGGTAAGCATTCAAAATGGACTCCCACTTGCATCCCAAGTATTTCTCCTCCATCTCCTTGGATCAAGTTTTTCTCGATAATTCAAAGACTCAAATTCCTCGGATCAAATTTTTCTCGAAATCAATAATACCAAGTCTCCATCTCCTTGGATCAAGTTTTTCTCGATAATACAAAGGCTCCATCTCCTTGGATCAAGTTTTTTGGATTCCCCCCTCCAGGGGTAAGCATTCAAATGAACTCCCCCTATGGGGTATGGCACTTTCTCTTACAACAGATCTAAACAAGTGTGACGTCACCCCACCTGTGTTTACTCGGCGGTCAGTGACGTCACGCGACGACCTCACACATACAGGCTGAATCTTGTCGACTTCCCCCTATGTCAGTGACGTCACGTGATGACCCCACACATACAGGCTGAATCTTGTCGACTTCCCCCTATGTCAGTGACGTCACGTGATGACCGCACACACAGGTTGAATCTTGTCGAGCAGACAATAAAATGCAGGATAACACTATTTATTATACAACCAATGCATTTCATATACATCCAACAAAAAAAAAATCATTGAAAAAAGGTACAATTCATTGACTAAAATCAACATATTTTTCTCTTGAAGAAATTCTATGCATTTTTGTTCTGCATCTTCTTCGTCGTCACCATCTCAGTATTACACATTTCATATACAACATAGGGAAAAACATCATCACTCTTAACCCAGGATAACCCAAATAATTTCACATTTTTTTCGTTAATACCCACAACAATCCACAATTTCTTTACAAAAGATTCACTCTCCTCAAGTCTAGACATTTTTCTCGTTTTAACTATTTCATCAGAAAAAGTCACCACAACACTTACAACTTATAACCACTTTTCGATAAATTCACTAGTCACAATTTTACATATTACGAAGTTAATACGCATACACACACACACACGCAAACACACACACACACACACACACACACACCTCACTTTACTTTGAACACCTTCTAAACACTCTCAAAAATCATTGAATACTCACAAAAATACCTTTGAACATTTCCAAACAACACTGAAACACTTCCAAGACAACATTTTGAATACTCCCAGATAAGATTTGACATCTTTAATTTATTTACACTTACATATTTCATTAAATTACAACTCATCCCCCAAAACTCCTCCCTCATTCTCCAGATTTTTACAACAGTATCACAAAAACTAACTCAGACACTTTACTTTGAACAACACCAAAAACACCATCAATTACCTTTGAATACTCCAAAAACATCATTCGAACACCCCCAAATCACCACTGAATACTCCCAGAACACCTTCATAAATACTCTTGCACATCATTTGAACACCTTCAAAAACACCTTTGAATAGTCTCAAACACTATTTGAGTACTCCCAAATACACCACTGAATACTACTAAAACACCACTGAATACAGTCAAAGCATCACCAAAATCACCATAAACTAAGATCAACATCACAGACTAACACCCATTTTCACACAAATCCCCTCAAATCACTATAACCAAGACGATCCCACTCACCTCCAACTAAGATATAACATGAGCGCAAAAAAAAAAAAACATGAACACAAACAAAACACACACGAACACTTACAGAAGAATCACCACTTTTTCGGCATCACTAGTTCGACAACAACAACCACAACCCACAACACCCACAACCCACATCACCCACACCCCACAATTTTTTCTCGTTTTAACTAATTTCATCAGAAAAAGTCACAACAACAACCCTCAACTTATAACCACTTTTCAGCATCTCAAGTTCGACATCACCCACAACCCACAACACCCACAACCCACAACACTCACAACCCACAACACCCCACAACCCACAACACCCACAACAACAACCCACTTATAACATCTTTATTTTGGTATCTCTAGTTCGACAACACCCACAACCCACAACACACAACACCCACAACCCACAACACCCACAAAAACAACCCGCTTATAACATCTTTTTTGGTATCTCTAGTTCGACAACAATACTCACAACCCACAACACCCACAACCCACTTATAACATCTTTTCGGTATCTCTAGTTCGACAACACCCACAACCCACAACACCCACATCCCACAACACCCACACCCCACAACACCCACAACAACAACCCACAACTTATAACCACTTTTCAGCATCTCTAGTTCGACAACACCCACAACCCACAACACCCACAACACACAACACCCACAACCCACAACACCAACAAAAACAACCCGCTTATAACATCTTTTTTGGTATCTCTAGTTCGACAACAACACCCACATCCCACAACACCCACATCCCACAACACCCACAACCCACAACACCCACAACCCACATCACCAACAACAACCCACTTATAACATCTTTTCGGTATCTCTAGTTCGACAACAACACCCACAACCCACAACACCCCACAACCCACAACACCCACAACAACAACCCACTTATAACATCTTTTTCGATATCTCTAGTTCGTCAACAATACCCACAACCCTCATCACTTACCAATTTTTTCACAATTTTTCCTCATTCGATACAAATTTTTTCCCTTTTTATTGAATCTTAAAATGTAATACACATTCCTCCCTACATTATTAAAATTCTAATAAAATCCTCTCCATACCCATCTCCTTGTATCCACGTTAATTAATATTATACTCACAACAAGTAATCTCACTACCCAACTACTGCAACATGTTTCTACACACACCAATCTTTTCCAGTGTATCATAACTTTTCACTTCTATAATTTCTTTTATAATATTCACACATTACCTATATTTTCAGTAAAATCCCCCCACATTTCATTAAATTTTTAATACAACCCTCCCCATACCCCTCTCCATCTCACCCACATTTCTTCACACCCACTCACCCGTCTCCCAACACACCTCTTCAGAACAAACACAAAAATCACATTTCACATCCATAAATGTATCTCATCACCCATCTCAAATCCACTAAAATCACTGTAACCAAGATATTCACAAAATTCTATGATCAACTAACACACACAGACAACTCACTTTACTTTGAACACCTTCAAAACACTCTCATACATCATTTGAGACTACCTTTTCTCAATATCTCTTAAGAAATATTCTCTCATCGACAACCTTTATCATCTCACTACAGAACAACCCACAGTTTACTTCGAACACTCTCATAAATCATTTGAGTACTCACATAAACACCTTTGGACAATTTCCAAACAACACTGAAACATTTCCAAGTCAACATTTTGATTACTCCCAAATAAGATTTGACATCTCTAATTTATCTACACTTACATATTTCATTAAATTACAACTCAGCCCCCAAACTCCTCCCTCATTCTCCAGATTTTTACAACAGTATCACAAAAAACTAACTCATACACTTATGTCATGAGACATTACCAACACTAACACACACACACACACACACACCACTCTTTACTTTGTACAACACCAAAAACATCATCAATTACCTTTGATTACTCCAAAAACATCATTTGAACACATTCAAGAAACATCATCAAACTCCTTTAAATACTCCCAAAACACCACTGAATACTACCAAAACAGCACCGAATACTGCCCAAACAAAACTAAAAATCACCAGAAACCAAGATCAACACCAACTAACGCCCATTTTATAGAAATCCCCTCAAATCACTATAACCAAGACGATCCCACTCACCTCAGACTATTATATAACATGAGCGCAAAAAAGAAAAAACAACATTCTCATAAATCATTTGAATACTCACAAAAAACACCTTTGTACATTTCCAAACAACACCGAAACACTTACAGCAGGATCACCACCAACTGAAAACATAACATGTACTCACACAAAAAAAAACTAAGACATCCATCAACTATCATCAATGACCACTCATTTTTATAAACATTCGCACAAAAAATCACAATCACCAACTCCATACAATATCTAATACACTCCTCTCACTACCACCAACACATACCAGCACAGATAGGGATACCTCCCATGACATCACACTCCATCCTGTGTTTCCTTGACGACGTCACACCCCACTTTTACTTCATTTAACTTATTGAGAGGAAGCTACTTGTTTCACCCTGTTATATCTCTAATATCTAAGATCACCACATTCAAGACGTTTACCAAATTCTATAACCCCACCACTAAGATCACACATTTTTTGTACACATTCTCTTAAAACATCACCATAACGAAGTTCAACAAAACTATCTATACTTTTACTAAGATCACATAACATTTTGTCTTCTCTAACTCACTCACCAATTTACATTCACACTTACACATTTCATTAACCGAAATTACATCTCATCCACCAAACTCCTCCCTCATTCTCCAGACTTTACAACATTAACACAAAAAAAACTAAGTCATACAAATATGACATGAGACATTACCACAACTAACACACTGACTAACTTTGAACCAACTCTGAACATCACCAAAACACCACTGAACATCTTCAAAAAATACTCTGCACATCATTTGAACACCTTCAAAAACACCATCAAACACCTCCGAATACTCCCAAAACACTACTGATTACTACCAAATCACCACGGGATACTACCAAAACACCGTCAAAATCACCAGAAACTAAGTTTAGCATCACCAGCTAACACCCATTTTATAGAAGTTCCCTCAAATCACTATAACCAAGAACTCCCTCCCCATGGGAGCAAAAAAAAAAAGAAAAACTTGAACACAAACCTAATACACAAACACTTAGTACATGAACACCATCAACTGAAAACATATCTTGTACACACATAAATCTAAGACAGCCACCAACAACAATCACCCATGTTCACTTACCTCAAAAATCACTAATATCACAGAAAACACTCATTTTTTTATAAACTTTCACACACAAAAAAATAAAAAAATAAAACTGTTTTACACATTTTTTCTCAAACTAAATATTCATACCACATTTATCATTTCTCACCTATGCTTCATATCATATTTCTCATCCACATCAACCCTAAAACATCCTTCCTTATTCAGCTGTATATCTCTTAGAGATATTTTATCCCGACGACCCATCATGACACTAGGAGCCAGAGTGTAGTACGTGGTGTTGGAGTGGTGATGGTTGCTCTGGCTCCTACGTCGTGATGGGTCGTCGGGGTTAAAACATCTCTAGGTGATATACGGATGAATAAGGAAGGATGTTTTAGGGTTGATGTGGATGAGAAATATGATATGAAGCATAGGTGAGAAGAAGTGGGTTGTTGTTGTGGGTTGAGTGTTGTGGGTTGTGGGTGTTGTTGTCGAACTAGAGATGTTGAAAATATATATATATATATATATATATATATATATATATATATATATATATATATATATATATACATATATAAATTATACATATATATATACATATATTCACACATATATATATATATATATATATATATATATATATATATATATATATATATATATATATATATATATATACATATATATATATATATATTATATATATAATCACTCGGAGCAATGCATATGTAAAAATAAAAAATATACGAATTTTTCGAGTTGTTGTGGGACCGGGCCGTAGGGGGGCGCTGACCCCCGAAATTAACTCCAGGTAAAGCCTAATGAAAATTCGTCTTTATTATTATTAATGACATCCAACGCCACCATTGAGGCCTCTGAAACACTGACATTAAAGTTAAATCTACATCCACGGGACTTGAGTATGCAGTTAGTTTGGCATACAGTAGAAGGATCAGTAATAAAGGTTGAATTACCTATAAAATGTTAGGTAAACAGACACAAGTGTAACTAATGTGACATTTTATTTCTGTAGTTACCTCCACTCATGTTACTACTACTGCAATTACTACTACCACTACTACTATTACTACTTCCACCACCACCAACTGTGTCACCTCACATGATACCTATATTATTCTATGTGTCATTGTAATGTTTGTAACGGCTCGACAAAGCTGCAGAGCGAAAAGTTGCCACAATAATATGCCACTTTAGTTGCATCTGTGTCTGTTTACCTAACAGTAGATTGATTGGGATTTAGCGGAGAGCTTGTACTCTTAAATCCTGATCCAAATGAGGGGTTAAAATCCTTCTTTTGGGATCTAGAGAAGTTTCTTTCTCTTTTATTGTGATGCGGAATAGTGATTCTCTTAGATTAGTATTCGCGGAATAGGCAGGATGCATAGGAAAGATTAAATCGACAGATTGTGATCCCCAAGAATTGAGGCTACATTGCTAGTTTGAGATGTACGGGTCGGATTGTATCCTTATGTTAGGACAGTAATACACACTTCATCCCTCCAGCCAGCCATCACTGCACTGAGAGCCATCCATGCAAAGCCTTCAATCAACGCCCTCACTGATAGCATCGTGCTGAAAGCCGCTTTGAGGTCCAGCACCGCCGCTGCTCCCGTAATCCCGCAAGACAGATTGAATGACACAAGGAGAATGGAAGGGTTTGTATTTCGCGAAACGCTAAACCGGTGTGGGTCATTCAAGGTGTGGTAGACCTCTCGATCCTCCATCCGCTAAGAGCGTCCATGTTTATGTCGAAAAAGGTGCCTAGGTGATTAGGACGCTTATGAGACTGTGTCTCTAAGAGTTACCTCCCTTGTTTAACTAACATGTTTCTTGAAGGAACAAGCAAGGTGGTGGTGGTGGTGATGGTGGTAGTGATGGTGGTAGTGATGGTGATGGTGGTAGTGACGGTGATGGTGGTAGTGATGGTGGTGGTGGTAGTGATGGTGGTGGTGGTAGTGATGGTGGTGGTGGTAGTGATGGTGGTGGTGGTAGTGATGGTGGTAGTGGTAGTGATGGTGGTGGTGGTAGTGATGGTGGTGGTGGTAGTGATGGTGGTGGTGTTAGTGATGGTGGTGGTGGTAGTGATGATGGTGGTGGTGATGGTGGTAGTGATGATGGTGGTGGTGATGGTGGTAGTGATGATGGTGGTGGTAGTGATGGTGATGGTGGTAGTGATGGTGGTGATGGTAGTGATGGTGGTGATGGTAGTGATGGTGATGGTAGTGATGGTGATACTGGTAGTGATGGTGATGGTGGTAGTGATGGGGGTGATGGTAGTGATGGTAGTGATGGTGATGGTAGTGATGGTGATGGTAGTGATGGTGATGGTGGTAGTGATAGTGGTGGTAGTGATAGTGGTGGTAGTATGGTAGTGGTAGTGATGGTAGTGGTAGTGATGGTAGTGAGTGATGGTGATATTGAGAATATTTCGCTCTGTTAAGGAAAAGTTGTCGCAATGAATGCTAGTTTTGTACGTCTCTATTCATTTTCGGTAGCACTCCTTTGTGTGTGTGTGTGTGTGTGTGTGTGTGTGTGTGTGTGTGTGTGTGTGTGTGTGTGTGTGTGTGTGTGTGTGTGTGTGTGTGTGTGAATAATAACACATCTAGGAACATGTCTGGCTCGGGTTCCCCAACCTCCTACCATTAAAGGAAGACTCCCCCGTACCATGAGCTCTGAGTAAGTGAAATCCTGGTTCAGTTTACCGTAGAGTTTCACCGAGTGGTGAACACTCGTTAAGAAATATTTTGTGTAGGTATGTGATCGAGGGCATAGAGGGGGAGAAACTTGGCGTGTACTCGCCTATTTTTACTCATATTTGTAATTGCAGAGTTCAAGTCATAGCTCCTGGCCCAGCCTCTTCGTTAGAATATTAGGCCCACTCTCTTCCTACTCCATGAGGTTTATCGTATTTCTTTTAAAATCCATGTATAGATAATGCCTGCACTATATAACTCACCAGATTGTTCCACTTCCTGACAGCTCTATGCCTGAAAAAATATTCTATACCATCCCAGTAACTCGTCTAAGGTTCCAACGTCCAGTTTTTGCTGTGTCCCACTAATGTGTGTGTTTGTACTCACCTACTTGTACTCTCTTATTTGTGGTTGCAGGGGTCGAGTCATAGCTCCTGGCACCTCTTCACTGATCGCTATAGGTCTTCTCTCTTCCTGCTCCATGAGCTTTATCATATTTCGTCTTAAAATGTGTATGGTTCCTGCATCCACTACATCACTTGCCAGCCTATCTATGACTGAAGAAATACTTGCTAACATCCCTCTGACTCATCTAAGTCTTCAGCTTCCAGTAGTAACCCTTTGTTTCTGTGTCCCATCTCTGGAAGATCCTGTCTGTCCACCTTATCTATTCCTTGTAGTATTTTGTATATCGTTATCAGGTGTCCCCTAACCCTCCTGTCCCCCAGTGTCGTCAGGCCGATTTCCCTTAAGTGCAAACCTTTGCACTTTCTCTAATTTCTTGACGTGCTTGACCAGGTGAGGGTTCCAAACTGGTGCTGCATACTCCAGTATGGGCCTGACGTATATGGTGTAGAGAGTCTTGAACGATGTGTGTGTATGTACGTGTATGTGTATGTGTACTCACCTAGTTGAGGTTGCAGGGGTCGAGTCCCAGCTCCTGGCCTCGCGCGCGCGCGTGTGTGTGTGTGTGTATACTCACGTATTTGTACTCGCCTATTTGTGGTTGCAGAGGTCGAGACATAACTCCTGGCCCCGCCTCTTCGCTGATCGCTACTAGGTCCCCGCTATCTCTGTTCCATGAGCTTTATCATACCTCGTCCTAAAACTACTAGTTCCTGCCTACTCTTCGTGTGTGTGTGTGTGTGTGTGTGTGTGTGTGTTCGTGTGTGTGTGTTCGTGTGTGTGTGTGTGTGTGTGTG
>NC_091295.1:52618570-52648570 GCF_038502225.1 Cherax quadricarinatus
CTAAATAAATTTCGTAAGTTTTGGAATTTAGTGTTGCATCGTAATCTGTTGCTTATTACTATTTAACATAAAAACTTGTGGGTTGGTAAGGCAGAGATGATCTTCGGAGCAAAAACGTTCAGGGATATGCTGTTAATAACATGGAAGGGATATTGACCAGCTATTCCAGTCTATTTGATGACAGAATTCTTGCTGGTAAGAGAGAGAGAGAGAGAGAGAGAGAATCACACACACACACAGTAGATGAATACTAAAATCTAAAAATCACAAACGCACAACAAACCACTTAGATAACTGTGTAAACTCTAAAAAAAAAAAAGCGAGATATATTCCAGAGCGACAACTTGCAGTGATTTCTCAAGTCCAGCAGTGAAGGAAAAAAACATGAAAACCAGTTTGTTTTGCAGCAACTCTCGCGTGTCTGAAAACAGCAAACGCCTTTTTTTCTATTGGTTTTGAAGTCATTCTTCACAAGTTTACCGCCGTCCCCAAAATCGCTGTTTCCTTGCAGTATATATTTTAGTTGAGTTTGCGAGGTTTGAAGACCATCCACTGCACGAGAGTTATTAGGGGCCGCAGTTCACCTCACCTCTTCTATTAGTGTGACTTACAAATTGTCAGAGTCGGACCGAAACGTCCTCATAAGCTCCTCTCTTTTATGTGCAGATGATTTGTGTATTGTTCCAGTTACGGTACTGTGCCTTTTTGATATCTATTTAATGCTATCTATATCCACTTTGACATACACCTCTGCGTATATTCAATGATGAATATATATATATATATATATATATATATATATATATATATATATATATATATATATATATATATATTATATATATATATATATATATATATATATATATATATATATATATATATATATATATATATATATATATATATATATATATATATATATATATATATATATATATATATATATATATATATATATATATATATATATATATATATATATATATATATATATATATATATATATATATGTCGTGCCGAATAGGCAGAACTTGCGATCTTGGCTTAAATAGCAACGCTCGTCTTGCCATATAAGACAAGCGAAAATTTGCGTATGCAATAATTTCGCCAAAATCATTCTGAACCTAACGAAAAAAATATATTTCACTGTGTTTGTTTAGTATTAAATTATTGTAAACAAATCTAAAATATATTTAGTTGGGCAAGGCTAAAATAAATTATTCTTGTTATAATAAGGTTAGGTAAGTTTTCTAAGATTCTTTTGGTCCAAAATTATAAATTTTTACATAAACATTAATGAAAAAAATATATCTTTAAACGTATAAAAGAAAATTTCAGAAAGGACTTAATTTTAAATGAGTTCTTGCTAATTGGCCAGTTTTACATATTCGGCACGACATATATATATACATACACACACACACCTCTCGGTGTGTATATAAACCAAATAACTGGTCGATGTTTTAACTCATTTTAAAATGAAAATTTAGTACCAATTCTCGGCGGAAATAAAATAAATTTAAATACTTTGTAACCAATAGCTTATGAATGTAAACATAATTTGTTGGTGGAAAGCTCAATAAATTACGTCATTTACTTCCGTTACTCTCTATTGTGATTGCGTCGTCACGTCACGTGGCACTGTAGCCTGACTGGACAAAAATAAGAGTCTTTTAATGCGACCTGGAGAAATGTTATCCAACTTTATATATAGATAGCCACTCCAGCTACACTAAATACAGTGATATATGACCTTGTATAGAACGACCTAACTAAATGTAATGTAATTTGACTATACAATGAAAGGGAAAAGGCCAATTAATTTGTTCACTTCGACCTCTGGCTGAGGTCCTCTTCAGTTCATACTTTTTTCAGTGTCATTCAGTTGGGTTCACATAAGAGAAAAACAATATTTTCCAAGTATGATACAGAATGGATAAAAAAACATACATGTATGAATGTACCCAAAAACATACATGCATGATACATTCTGTATCATACATGTATGTTTTTTGACACGTTTTCCCATTACTAAATGGAACTTTAAGGGCCTTTAACCGTATCCAAAATCTCAAGGGAGTTTAGTACAAAAGTTGAGGGAGATCAGAATTCTGCGCAGGGGGTTTCAAAAGTCGTATTTTCTTTTTAGCTGTCAGTCCAGTTACACCTGACATCGATTTTACAATTGTAAACAAGAACGACCAAAGTGGAGCCAGGGGTTGTGTTTACCTTCAAGATGCTGACATCCCGAAATCCTCTTCTAGTAGCTGCCGGTCCTATAGTGAAACACGTTATACGAAATGGCATAAAATGCCCAAGCGATAAACGTCATGTTCAAAATTTATCGTTTGTAATGGAATACGACAGGGAAGCATATGTAGCCTTTGTTCCAACTGTGTAACTATCGGAAATAATAGGACAACTGCACACTGCGGGTGTACCCACTATATAACTATCATATATATACACAAATAACCAGCACAAAAAGAGAATGAAACTTATGACGACTTTTCGGACCAACTTCGACCATTAACTAGTGACGCAGAAGTGCGAAGAAAAGACGCAGTATATATACGAGAGTGGGGAGGGGCAGGGAGTTGTAGAACGAGAGTAGGAAGTGATATAATTGTGCCTATTTATTATGAATAATTAAGAAGATACTCACTATGGGTATACCCACCACGTAACTTATATATATAATAGGGTAGCCGCATACGAGGGGATGCTCCCAGTTTTCTGAAAAAAAAAAAATATTTAGAACTTTTTTGAATTTCAAACGTTTGTATTTACATTCGTATACTTAGTTATCTCTGTGGATTATTTTCCGGTCGTGATGGGGTGATAAACCCGGTAGGGGGGTCAAGCGGTGCCTCTGGCATGGGAGGCAGTCATTTCTGAACCAAGAAGGGAAGGGTAGTTTTAAAGTCCTTGAATCAAGAATCCTTGATGTGCACCAGCTCAAGTGTAATATTTACTCCATTCTAACGTGTAATATTTCGGACTTTGGGATTAAAACTGAACCGCGTTAGATAAAAATATTTTCAATAAAGAAGTGTGGTTGGTACTGAGAGAGAATCGCTTAATGCAGATCCACTTGACTGTTGGTGCATGCATGTTGAACTATGCTCACAATATTGTCTTTCTACAGGTATAAGGTAAATTGATTTACAGCTCCTGGGTCCCAGTATATCCCCAAAAGAGCGATTTATTACGCTTGGTGCATTACACACACAAACACACACACACACAGCACTTCACAATACAGAACAAGACAAGTGTTTATAAGCAAGTACCTTTGACAACTAGCAACTATAACTACCACTACTACACAACAGGCCAAGTGTCTATCAACAAGTTCCTTTGACAGTAACTACACGCATCCAAGTCTTGTAGACCTTCACCTCTTCCTCCAGTTTTCATGACGTTATTCTAATCCTTTTTTCCTTCCTCCCTCATCTTCATTCTCATTATTTCTCATTCCTTGTTTACTGCCCCTGCAGACCTTGTGCATATGGCCCACTCATCTCCTCCGTTATGGACCAAGTTAATGAGCGTATAAGACTGAGAATCGACCTTACAATAATTTGGTTGTGAGGAGAGTCAGAGAGTGTTATCCTGGGATGGTAAGAGAATGTTATCCTGGGAGGGTAAGAGTGTGTTATCCTGGGAGGGTAAGAGAGTGTTATCCTGGGAGGGTAAGAGAGTGTTATCCTGGGAGGGTAAGAGAGTGTTATCCTGGGAGGGTAAGAGTATGTTATCCTGGGAGGGTAAGAGTGTGTTATCCTGGGAGGGTAAGAGTATGTTATCCTGGGAGGGTAAGAGAGTGTTATCCTGGGAGGGTAAGAGTGTGTTATCCTGGGAGGGTAAGAGTGTGTTATCCTGGGAGGGTAAGTGTGTGTTATTCTGGGAGGGTAAGAGAGTGTTATCCTGGGAGGGTAAAAGTATGTTATCCTGGGAGGGTAAGAGTGTGTTATCTTGGGAGGGTAAGAGTATGTTATCCTGGGAGGGTAAGAGTGTGTTATCCTGATAGGGTAAGAGTATGTTATCCTGGGAGGGTAAGAGTATGTTATCCTGGGAGGGTAAGAGTGTGTTATCCTGGGAGGGTAAGAGTGTGTTATCCTGAGAGGGTAAGAGTGTGTTATCCTGAGAGGGTAAGAGAGTGTTATCCTGGGAGGGTAAGAGTATGTTATCCTGGGAGGGTAAGAGTGTGTTATCCTGGAAGGGTAAGAGTGTGTTATCCTGGGAGGGTAAGAGTGTGTTATCCTGGGAGGGTAAGAGTGTGTTATCCTGGGAGGGTAAGAGTGTGTTATCCTGGGAGGATAAGAGAGTGTTATCCTGGAAGGGTAGGAGTATGTTATCCTGGGAGGGTAAGAAAGTGTTATCCCGGGAAGGTAAGAGTGTGTTATCCTGGGAGGGTAAGAGTGTGTTATCCTGGGAGGGTAAGAGTGTGTTATCCTGGGAGGGTAAGAGTGTGTTATCCTTGGAGGGTAAGACAATGTTATCCTAAGAGGGTAAAAGAGTGTTATCCTAGGAGGATAACAGCGTTATCCTAGAAGAGTAAGAGAGCTATCCTGTGATAGTAAGAGTTATTTTAGGATAGTAAGAGTGTTATCCTAGTAGGGAGATAACATCACTACCGAAATTGGGTACGCCAGCACTCAATATTATTGGGACTGAAGAGGAGGAAGTGGGGGGAAATAAAGGGAAGAAGAGCATGAGAGGATTAAAGAGAAGAAGAAAAAGAGGAGGAGGAGCAGTAAACTAAACAAAACGAGTATTAAAATGATGAAGCAGAAGAGGAAGAAGATTAAAAGAAAGGAGGAGGAGACACTACGAAAATAAGAGGAATAAAAGAAAGAGAAAAAATTACGATTAACGACAAAAAAAGAGAAACTAGTGGGCAAAAATAAGAAAATTTAGTAGGAAGAGGAAGAGGATAGGAGAACAGGAGGATGGGTATGGGAAGGGAAAAGAAAGGACAGGAGGAAAACGAGCAGGAGGAGGAGCAGGACTAACAGGAAGAGAATTAAAATGTTGAAGAATAAGAAGAAGACGAACAGAATTCCCACCACTACCACTACTACGACCATTTCCACCACAACCATCACTACTACTACCACCATCACCACCACCACTACCACCATCACCACCACTACTACTACTACCACCACTACCACCACCATCACTACTACTACCATCACCACTACTACTACCACCATCACCACCACCATCATCACTACTACCATCATCACTACTGCTACCATCATCACTACTACCACCATCATCACCACCACCACCACTACTATGCCCACTACCACCACTACCATCACTACTACTACCACCATCACCACCACCACCACTACTACGACCACTACTATCGTCACTACTACCAACGTCACCACCACCATCACTACCAAGGCCACTACCACCACTATCACCACTACCATCATTGCTAGTACTACCACCACTACCACCATCACCATCACCACTACTACGACCACTACTATCGTCACTACTACCAACGTCACCACCACCATCACTACCACCGCCACTACCACTACTACCACTATCACCACTACCATCATTGCTAGTACTACCACCACTACCACCATCACCATCACCACTACCACCGTCACCACAACCACTACTATCACCATCACTACCACCACCACCACTACTACCATCATCACTACCACCATCACCACCACTACTACAACCACTAGCAGCACTACCATCATCTCTGCTACTACCACCATCACCACCACTACCACCACCATTACTACTACCACCACTACCACCACTACTACTACCACCATCATCACCACCACCACTACCATCACCACCACCATTGCTACCACCAAACACCTAGCTGACAGAGAATTCAGAATCACCTCAATATCAGAAGTGGAATATGTAAGACAGCACTAAGAAAGATAGCAAGATACCCAAAGAAGAGACAAGAAAAGAAAAGGCGGAAAGAAAAACAGAGGGAGAGGATGAAACAGAAACTGGAAATACTCGCAGAGAGGAAGGAGAGGGATGGTATAAAGACGAAAGAGGAGATAGAAAGACAAGTTTAGAGAATAAGAAATGGGAAGGAAGGGAACGCAAGCACACACACACACATATATATATATATATATATATATATATATATATATATATATATATATATATATATATATATATATATATATAAAGAGAGAGAGAGAGAAAGAGAGAGAGAGAGAATAAAGAGCTACAAAAAGATAGGAAAACAGCATCAGAGAGGGGCCAAGAGAACTCACAAACACAAACATAACAAACACAAACAAAAACACCACTTTTAAACATACTCCGTCTTTTAAATAAAAACTTTGCCACAGAGAGAGAGAGAAGGAGAAAAATATTGCTGCTTCAGGCAGTATGAAGCAACATGTAAGCTTGATGGAAAAACACGGCAGCTTTTATGGCAACTCTGGCAGAATGTATACTAAATATTGAATTGAAAAGTAGAAATAAACAAGACTGAAGACTTCTGAATATTCTGTTCTTGTAGCGAATATTCAATCTTGTACCCAACATTGTGATGAAAATGATAATTATGATGAGAGGTCTAGTAAGGGAAGTCAAGGGACGAGACACAAGGGTCTATCAAGGGCGGTAACGAGACACAGGTGTGTCTATCAAGGGAGGTAACGATACACAGGTGTGTCTATCAAGGGAGGTAACGAGAGACAGGTGTGTCTATCAAGGGCGGTAACGAGACACAGGTGTGTCTATCAAGGAAGGTAACGAGAGACAGATGTGTCTATCAAGGGAGGTACGAGACATAGGTGTGTCTATCAAGGGAGGTAATGAGACACAGGTGTGTCTATCAAGGGCGGTAACGAGAGACAATTGTGTCTATCAAGAGAGGTAACTAGACACAGGTGTGTCTATCAAGTGAAGTAACTAGACTCAGGTGTGTCTATCAAGGGAGGTAACTAGACACAGGTGTGTCTATCAGGGGAGGTAACTAGACACAGGTGTGTCTATCAAGGGAGGTAACGAGACACAGGTGTGTCTATCAAGGGAGGTAACGAGACACAGGTGTGTCTATCAAGGGAGGTAACGAGACACAGGTGTGTCTATCAAGTGAAGTAACTAGACTCAGGTGTGTCTATCAAGGGAGGTAACGAGACACAGGTGTGTGTATCAAGGGAGGTAACGAGACACAGGTGTGTCTCGTTTCCGAAATATCGACTGAAATTTGCTCACTCAGTTGCGGTTTAGTTGTAAATTACTCGACTGAGTTGTTATTGTTCCAGTTACTATTCAGTTATTGCAGTTGCTGTTCCAGTTATTGTTCCGGTTATTGCTCCAGTTACTGTTCCAGTTTTGGTTCCAGTTACGGTTCCAGCCATTGTCCAGTTACTGTTCCGGTGATTGTTCCAGTTACTGTTCCGGTGATTGTTCCAGTTACTGTTCCGGTGATTGTTCCAGTTACTGTTCCGGTGATTGTTCCAGTTACTGTTCCGGTGATTGTTCCAGTTACTGTTCCGGTGATTGTTCCAGTTACTGTTCCGGTCATTGTTCCGGTTACGATTCCAGTTATCACAATTTTTATTCTTTACTACTGAAATCGCTCTCTGGCTTCCGTTAATTTCTGTTTTATCTTCCCCTTTCCTCTTCTCTTCTTGACCTCTTCCTTTCTTCTTTCCTCGTGGTATCTTCCGCACACGTTCTTGCATCGTTTCACCTTTCCCTCCTTCCATTGAACTCTCCCTCTTTACCCTCTGCCCTCTATCTTATCTTCCGCGACCCTCTCTCACTCGTTCTTCTGCTTCCTCAATCACCCTTGTTCGTTTTATTTTTATGGGTTCTTCCTCGCCCTATCCTTTATGCTCTCTTCTCTTGTCTCCCCCTCACGCGCATCATCTACTCCCCTATTCCATTTCTATCTATGTCGACCTTTCTTCCATTTTTTCAACACCCCTCCAAACCCCCCTGTATAATCTACCGTTTCTCCCTCTTCGCCACTCCTTTATCGCCCTCTTCACACCTTTATTTCCCTCTTCACACCTCTTTTATCTCCCTCTTCTTCACCACTCCTTTCTCTCTCTCTCTCCTTCCTTCCCAACACTCCCTCGATCTTCTCCCAACAGACTCCCAACGAGGAAGCGGCAGGATTGGCTGTAAATCTTCCTTCATCCTTAGAGCTTCTCATTCCTGGCTGATCTTCCTTCCCCAGCTCCTAGAAGGTGAGAGCCATCCCTGAAGAGCTGCTCTGGCCGAGATCTTTCCTACTTCGATCCTAGGAGATCGGGAAAGTAGCTAGCATTGAGGTGTGGAGGCTAGGAGTTTTCTTTTAGCTAATAGGAGCTCGAATAGAAGGGGTTAGGGGTGCTGACCAAATACATACACACACACACACACACACACACACACACACACACACACACACACAAAATGGTAACTAACACACACAAAACTGGCCAAGTCTCAACCGACTGCTACTATTACTACTACTATTACGACTACTAAACACACACTCACATATATACACAGCCTCTCGTATATGCTAAGTATGTGTGTTGTCCGTCGCTGTTTTCTCCATTCATACTTTTAAATAACTCTTGAAATACATCATGTATATATCTGTTTTCACTTTATTAAAATAAAGTAGGTGTTTTATACATAACTTTAAGTGCTGGCTGTTTGTTCTTGATAGTGTAATTACTGCTGGTTTTAAACAGAGCTGTCAGCAACGTTTTTACTGTCTTACACGTTTTATTCCCATACATTCAGAACTGATAGTTTTTAACATTTAATTTCTTCAATATAAATACATATATGTCGTGCTTTTCTTGCCGAATAAGATAAAATGAAAAATTGTGTACATAATAATTTCGCAAAAAAACATTCTGAACCTAACGAGAAAAATATCTTTTATTGTGTTTGGTAAGTTTTCTAAGGTTCTTTTCTTACAAAATTATTAATTTTTACTTTAACATAAATGAAAAAAAATATATCTTTAAATGTATAAGAGAAAAATTTAGGACTTAATTTTAAACCAGTTCCTGCTAATTGACCAATTTAACCTATTCGGCACGACTTATATATATATATATATATATATATATATATATATATATATATATATATATATATATATATATATATATATAAGTCGTGCCGAATTCGTAAAACTGGTCAATTAGCAAGAACTCATTTAAAATTAAGTCCTCTCTAAAATTTTCTCCTATACGTTTAAAGATATATTTATTTTTAATTTTGCACCAGAAGAATCTTAGAAAACTTACCTAACCTCATTATAACCCAACTAAATATATTTGAGATATGTTTACAGTAATTTAATGCTAAACAAACACAGTGAAATATATTTTTTTCGTTAGGTTCAGAATGATTTTGGCGAAATTATTGCATACACAAATTTTCGCTTGTCCTATATGGCAAGATGAGCGTTGCTGTTTAAGCCAAGATAGCAAGTTTTGCCTATTCGGCACGACATTATATATATATATATATATATATATATATATATATATATATATATATATATATATATATATATATATATATATATATGTGTGTGTGTGTGTGTGTGTGTGTGTGTGTGTGAATATTTATAAATAAACAGAATACATTTACAGAAAAACACAAACATGAATACAATGGTGCAATGTATTAAAGATCATGAATTTCCTACAGCTCCTCCGAAGCCGGACACGAGCCAAGTATGCAGCAAGCATTTCCCCTCTGGATAGCTACGCTGAGGCGCTGGAACATGAAAGTGGCTGCCCTTGGGTCCCTGGTGGTGTCGATGAGTCTGGAACCCAATTCTTTAAGGAAATGTGTGGCATTTTTTCCCCATGATTCCAAGGTCTCTGATCCCAATAGGACAAATTGATGCCGTTGGCTTATGTCCTGTACTTGCTGATCTTTTACTCCAAACTGTGGTCAGCAGCTCCTCTCCGTCGCCCGACACTGTGATGGATATAGGTGTCAGCCAGTGTGGACACACAGGTATAGTCCAATCCTAAGAGCTTGACATTCTTCCAAGGATAGATGGTGATCCCGTCGGGGCGGTTTGCTGGGTTGTGGGTGTTGTTGGCTGCTAGTGATCGGGGCTCCCTCTCGGCTGGGCATCCAGCTGTAGCAAGGGTTTTCTTTATGATGTCGTTGACCTCATTGTGTCTTGCATGTCAGCCCTTGGTTTTGGAACAGTTAAGACCATGTAGACTGTATTGGTCTGCTTGCGCTTCGCCGCAAATACACGTATATTCTGTGTGAATTGGGGCAGCAAGACGCAGATCCACTGCGATACGGAGGGTCTTAGAGTCGAGTCGCGTTCCCATTGCCGATATGGGATCTGTTTGGAGAAAGTCCCCGGAGTGAGGTGCGTTCACATCCTGGAGACGGGCAGTCTCCCTATCTGATGTTGCAGCCCTGAGCATGTTGACAATCACCATTTCAGCGATCGGGCCATCCCAGCTTGACTGTGAGCCAGTGCTGCACTAGGGTTTGGTGCTGGAGCAGCAAGTCTCTCCCATTCAGTGATGGCACTGGCATAGCTAGGGTCCTGTATTCCTGCTGAGTCACTGAGGTTATCAGGAAGAATTTGTCTTATCAACTCGTTTGATGTTATGGAAGAGGATAGGAAAGCTGGTAGAGCAATCTGGGAGGATCTGCATACTCCTAGCCCCCAAGCCTGACCGGAAGTAAGGCTTGTAACCACTCTCCACCTTCAAGGAAAAGATTCAATACACTCTCTAGCATGGTCTTAAGGAGAGAGTCATATTCCTTGAGTTTTGGACTGCTGAAGGCTGGGGAGCCTCTCAAAAGTAGGTAAGTTTTGGGATTGACAGGCACCTGGTGAGTAGGTGGAAGGCATCATGTGTGTCAATGTCTTTCATCCTGCTGTCCATCGTCCGGAGGTCTGAGACTTTTTTTTTCTAGGAACAGATCGATGGCATTGGACCCAAGAGGAGCACCAAGGAGAGTGCTATTGGCTGGTTCAATGGCTCGTGCTCCTGGTAAAACGGCGCTAGTATTCTGGATCATCTGTCGATTCGTAGAAACTATTTCACATTTGGTGGGGTTTAAAGATATAGGCCCAGGCTTTCTCCTATGCCTTTAATTTTACTTATGTCCTCTAGGAGAGATTCTGTTGTGCCAGCTAGGGTACCATCATCCAGGAACCAGATATTGAGCTCACTGGAGAGTGCTTCTGTGACTTCCTTGATGACTAAACAGAATAGAAAGGGGGCGAGAGGGTCCCCCTGTTGCACGCTCTCACATGAGTAATTTCATGGTCCCCAAACAATAGTTTGGAAGTCACACTATAACACGATTCTATGAAGGGATAAAGGGAAGGGAAGTTACTATAAACTGCTTGGAGAGCAGCATCCCTTCTGACTGAGTTGAATGCGTTGGCAAAGTCCAATTTGACCAAGGCTTTTTCATCGGACATGTTGATACACACTCGTGCTGCGTGGGCGGCTGCTTCACAGCTCTGTTGAACGCCGAAACCGAGCTGAGTTGGTTTCAGCACTGCAGCAGCCTCTTGACTCACTCTTCTTACTGCAGCCTTGGCGACTAGGCGCCGAAGGGTGTTGCCCACTGCAATGGGCCTGATTCCGCCATCCTTTTTCCGGATGGCACACAATGAGGCACCAAAGAAAAGGGGTCTGATGGCCTCTGGGACACTGCCAGCCAGGCACAGGATGCAAAATTTGGTGAGTTGAGACAGCAGCCTCTCTGAAACATCACCAAGTGCTGGACTGAGTATTTATTTCAAGTGATGAGGCCTTAAAGCGGGTTAGCGGCAGCGGCAGCAGCGACTTCCAAGCTCCGTACTTTTCTCCAACAATCAGAGCTACCAATGCTCCTATGATGACCTAGTTACAAGCAAAACTGCACTACCCAACGTAGCACCCAGAATGACCAAAGATTACCAACAGTGAAACCTACAAATCGAAAATAATAGAGATCAAAGGAAGACTGCCCACAAACCGAAAGCAACACCCCGCTGCCAGCCGAACAACGTAACCCTAAGCTTTGTATAACTACAACTTCTTAACTACAACAATTCCTGTAGTATTATGAGGCGCAATCTAAGAGGAAACAGCACCAAGGCCAGCAAGAAAACACCGAAAAAACTATTCAACAAGTGTAGTCAGGAGGACGCCGGCCCAGCAACCACCCCACTCACCACCGCTCAAGGCGACACCACAATCATAACAACAAACATGGCTGCCACCAGCCCATCCTCCCCTCTCTTCCCCGGATTCAACCTACCAAGTAGTCTCTCAGGTATGACCAACGATCCAGATACCCTAAAAACATGCATCTCCAACTTAGTTATTGAAAATTTGAATCTTCGAGAGACGCTAACAAAACAAGACACCAGGATGACACAACTCGAGAACAAAATCCTCAGTCTTGAACAAAAGTTATCAACACCAGGAATGACTAACTGTGACAAGACCATCCAAGCAGTCATAGATAGCCATACCCAACAAATAATATCTCTTAATACAAAGTGTGAAGAAGCAGTAAAAGAATGGAAGAACAACTTAGATAACCAGTTCAGTGACTACTTTGCTCTCCAAGAAGATAAAACTGAACAAGATAAACTATCGGACGCAGTAATAGTTAACAGTCCACTTTTTCCCAGTGATATGAACCAAACAAACAGTAAAGAAATTACTCTGCAGATCATAAAGGACCAAACAAGTGTTATTGTACCAGAGTCAGAAATAAAAGAAGCCAGGTTACTAGGATCCCATGGTAGAAAAAGTGTTATGCTTAGATTCCACTCACATGACAGGAAAAAAGACTTAATTATTGCATCTATTAAAGTAAAGAAAGAGGTATACATAAACGAGTGTCTTACCAAAAAACGTCAAAACCTCCTTTATAGAGTCAGAAAACTTAAGCGGGAGAATAATGACACAATACACCAATGCTTCACACGAGATGGGAAAATTCTTGTTAGGAAAACAAATGTAGGTCAACTGTACACAATAACGAACGGGAATGATCTATCACGATTTCTCAGGGATACTAATCTTACAGAGAATAAGATTAAATAATCAACTACCTCATTTTGTGATTTTACTAGTAAGCATAAGTCACCTTATGTAATTTTCTTATTTACTATTGCTTGTTTAAACATTAGCTGAATTGATACTTTCTCTGTCCATATTATTACCTCATATTTTTTTAAATACTATCAATTGATATTACTTACTAAAATTAATAATTATCATTTTTACTATAATTTCAATTTACTCTTAACATTTTTGACATTTAATAACCATTACTTGTCTAATTACCTTTACCTATTTTAATACCACATTTACTATCTTAGAGTACTCTTAATTACCTTGTGCTGCCATATAACCTCTAGTATAACTACCAGTGCAATATTGAATGAAATAAACATTACTTTTTCACTTTTTTGTAATCATAATTACTTACTAAAATTTTATTAAACACCATATTTACTACCAGTCAATTTTACTTTTGTACATTAAACATTATTTTATACTTCCCATAACATTTTGTTGCCAAATTTTCAAGTTTGTATATTCAACTCCAATCTTTATATTATCCTTTGTACCTGTGTACCTGTGTACCTGTCTACCATCTTACTATCATATTATAACCAAGACATTACCCTTGTTATTTTTTTACTATTATTCTTTTGGTACTTTAATTGTGAATTATATTTTGTCAATTTAAATCTAGTTATACTCCTGATCTTGTCAACAACCTATACCAGACTCTAGTGCAATTGCAAGTACCATTTCAATTTGTATTTTTATATTATAAGTTTATATTATAATTCCTACTCTAAGATTGTTTTCATATCTTAGTGACTATATTGTGTGTGCAATTAGTGTATATTTCATTTATATTATTGTTCAAGGCCCTTAACTATCTTTTGCTAACTAGTACCAACTACCTCATATATTTTTTTTTCTACTTTTTTTATTCTTTTGCTATCTTAACTTGCATATTTTATCTTGTCAACTTAAATCTAGTTATACTCTAATTCTTGTAAACAACTTAAATAACACCTTAGTGCAATTACAATTGAGAGTCTTGTGCCTTTTTTATATTATTAGATTAAACTCAGTTGCACTATAGTCAATACCAAATTCATTATATTAGACCATATTGCAATTACTAGTGAGAGACTGGTGCTATTTTTAATTTGTATTGTTATATTATTAGATTAAATCTAGTTGTACTATAGCTCATTCTAGCTCAAAACATAGACTCCACAAAGGTCATTATATTAGACCTTAGTGCAATTATTTGATTACCACTTTATTGTTCACCACAACTTATATTAGTCCCTTTTATATTATAATTCTAACTTTAAAGAATTACCTTTAAAGTACTACCTACTATCATATTCCCAAGCTCCATTATTTGATCATCACTTTATTTGTTCACCACAAATTATTTTAGTCCCTTTTATATTGTCTCCTTTATTTTAGTTTTAAAAAACTACCTTAGCTCATTATTTTTACATTTGTTAAATAATTCAGGTGCTATTTTTTTTAGCTTTAGAATATTTACTTTATTTTTTACTTAATTCTAACTATAGATTCACTACAAATCTTATGATTACAAGCATTGATCCTGATACCAACCTCTTATTTAATGACTTAAATGATTCAAACAGTTACTGTAATTACTACACAGCAGAACAATCAAAGGCACTTCTCAGAGCCAACAACAACATAACTATCTTTAACTACAATATCAGATCTTTAAGCAAGCATTATGATGATCTCCTAGCATTACTAAATTCCTTGCATGCCAATATGTCCATCATTACAATAACTGAAACCTGGCTGAAGCCTGATACTACAGATGTCTATGCCATTCCTGGTTACACAGCCATACACAACTGTAGGCCAGACCAACAAGGGGGTGGCACTGCTATATACTACTCAGACCAACTAGAATGTATCACTAATACTTGCACAAGGGATGAACATGGGGAATATATAATAGCTAAATTCAAATCCAAATACCTACAAAAACCTCTCACAGTGATAAACATCTACAGAGTTCCACAATCAAACATTAGCCAATTTAGTCAAAACCTAGGAAGTATGATAACTGATGCACGCATGAACAAAGATCACTTACTACTCTCAGGTGACTTCAATATAAATCTCCTGCAAGACCAGGACCCACACGTTACTGAATTCACAAACACAATGAGTAACTGCATGTTGCTACCAACAGTAACAAAACCTACAAGAGTTACAGAGACTAGTGTTTCCCTACTTGACCACATCTGGACCAACACCATATCCCCTTTAAAATCAGGCATAATTACAGATAATACCACAGACCACTACCCTACTTTCCTCATAACAACTCTTGGTAAAATACCCCAAGACACTACTAAAGTCACCTTCAGACTTCACAATGAGGCAGCCATTAATAACTTCACAACAGCAGTAACAAACATTGACTGGCACACTGAGCTAGAAATCTATACAGATATTGACGAATGTTTTAATAATTTTCTAAAAAAGACCCAATACCTTTATAACAAGCACTGCCCTAAAAAAACTAAACAGATGACAGCTAAGAGACTGAACAGTCCCTGGCTAACACCCAGCATTCTCAAATCCATAAATACAAAACACCGATATGAAAAAACAGTACAGAATGGGTCACATAACCAGAGACCAAACAAAACGTTACTCGTCAATCCTAACCAGCCTGATAAGAAGGGCAAAAAAATTGTATTATGAGAACAGATTATCCAACTTACGAGGTGATATAAAAAAGACCTGGAAGACCCTATCAGAAATTCTGGGAACAAAAAAGATATCACGACATAGCGAAATAAAATTAGCAAAATCAGATGAACCCCAACTCCCACCAACAGAAACAGCAAACAGACTCAATGATTTCTTCTCCACTATAGGTCAAAACCTTGCCAATAAAATCCCAAGCTCAGATACCCCACCAAATGACTACCTCACTGGCAACTACCCGAACACACTGTTCCTAGCTCCGACTAACCCATACGAAGTCTCCCTTATTATCAACGCACTGAAAAACAAGGCAGGAGATTTAAATACCTTACCAGCCTTTATATACAAAAAAGCGTCACAAGTACTATCACCAATCATTGCAACACTCTTAAACAAATCCAATGAATCCTCCACCTTCCCTACAGTTCTCAAAATAGCAAGGGTCACCCCGATCCATAAAGGAGGAGACCAAACAGAGTTGAATAACTATAGGCCAATATCCAATTTACACCCTCTCTCAAAAATCTTCGAAAAATTAATTCATAAACGAATCTACACCTACCTCATCTCCCAAAACATTCTCAACCCCTGCCAATTTGGATTCAGGCCTAATAAAAATACTAATGATGCTATTATACACATGCTAGAACATATATACACTGCAATAGAGAAAAAAGAAGTCCCACTGAGGATCTTCATTGACTTACGTAAAGCTTTTGATACAGTTGACCATGACTTGCTCCACGTAAAATTGTCACACTATGGTATTAGAGGGCACTCCCTCAACTACCTCAAGTCTCACCTCAGCAACAGAAGCCAATATGTGTACGCAAATGGGGCAAGCTCTTCCGCACAACCAATTACAGTTGGTGTCCCACAGGGAAGTGTCCTTGGCCCTCTTCTCTTTCTCCTATACATAAATGACCTACAAAATGCTTCGCAATTACTCAAACCCACACTTTTTGCAGATGACACTACATACGTCTTCTCTCACCCGAGCCCAGTCACGCTAGCCAATACTGTAAACACCGAATTACAGAAAATATCTACCTGGATGAGGACTAACAAACTTACACTAAACATTGACAAAACCTACTTCATTTAGTTTGGTAACAGAGCTACAGATGTACCTCTTAACATAACAATAAACGGATCACCTATCACAAAGCTAACAGAGGGAAAATTCTTAGGAATCCACCTCGATAATAGACTCAAATTTCATACACATATACAACAAATTTCTAAGAAAATTTCCAAGACTGTAGGCATACTATCGAAGATACGGTACTATGTTCCACAGTCAGCCCTCCTGGCCCTTTATCACTCTCTTATTTACCCCTATCTCACCTATGGAATTTGTGCATGGGGCTCAACAACAATTAACCATCTCAGACCACTAATTACCCAACAAAAGGCTGCAGTTAGAATGATGACAAATTCTCACTACAGGCAACACACTCCACCAATATTCAGAACACTCAACCTACTCACCATACAAAACATCCATACTTATTATTGCACCTATTACATACATAGAACACTTAACTCTGATATTTACCCTCCCCTCAAACATCTCCTAGCCAACCTCAACAGAACACATGACCATAACACAAGGCACAGATCACTCTTTGATGTTCCTCGTGTCCATCTCACGCTATTCAAAAACTCAATGCACATAAAAGGCCCTAAAATCTGGAATTCATTACCTGTAAATATAAAAGAAACACTACCTGATTATAAATTCAAGTCTCTTCTCAAAGATCACTTACTCACTCAAAACCAAATAAATACTGAATAACTGAACCTTATAAATTGTATATCCTATATGTTACTCACAATTATATCACGCAAATGTTAAACCTAGGACCCAATCTAACTTTGTTATTTTTTTTAAATACACTACCTAACAGAATACTCCATCCGACTGAATGTACAGCAATGCAAGCAACCATATGACCTGTCTTTGTAATACTCATTTGTGCTTTATAGTTATCTGTTTACAATAATGTTTTATCACTGATTTCATCATTGCTTAGTTAATCTTAAGTTAATTTTAAGCCAGCCCGTAATGCTATGCATATAAGTGGCTTTGGCATGCTGCTCTTACCTGTATTTTTTGTACCTCTGTATGTATGCTTAAATTACTAAATAAATAAATAAATAAACCTCCTGTGGAAATGACATAGCAGCTTTATACACATCAGCATCCTGTAAGGTTAGATGTTCTTCGCCTGCTGCAATGTCAGGGAGGTCAATGCTGGTACTGGGATCCCTGGGTGGATGTTTGTCCTTCAGAGCTTGCGCCGTGCTGACGTCCTTGGGAGCGATGGTATCCTCACAGGTTATAAGCCTCAGTGCTCCAATAGTATTACCCTCTTCTATTTTTTTGCTAATTTGGGCTCTGATTTTTGAGGCGTCGGGTGTCCTGTTGTTGGCATTTGCCCGGCGGGTGTTTGTCGCCCTCGGAGGGAGACGGACGAGGTTGTCATCCCTTGGAAATGCATTTATTGCCCTAATAACATGTGTTGCTAGTGACTTGTCCCTCCTTTGTGGGACAGCCAAACAGGCATTGCCAAAAAGCAGCAGGTTGTGCTAGGATCTGTTGTTTGAAGGAGCATCGTTGACTTTCTTCTGAAGGTCAGTGAATTTGCTAGCAGCTTGAGGGCGAGCTGCTTTAGGGATGTGTGTCAGAGTCCTGGTGGATGTTAATTTGATTGCAGATTTGAGGTCCTCTGTAGAGGTGAAGTCACGGTAGCTGTCATCGCTGTCTGCTGGGAGGGGCTGTTGGTTTTTCTCATTTGGAGCTCACCTGGAGCCTAGACACTCATTGTGTGCACGGACGTTGCCAGTTGAGAGATTCAGTGCACATTCCCTGTAGTACACCCGGCAGATGCCTCGTGAACGACGGCTTTGGCTCTGTCGTGAAGATTCCTGGGATCCCGCGACTACTTGTGACATTGCTGATAACGTGGGGCAGGGAGGGCGCCAGCTGTGGGGTGACGGGTGAAGGACTGCAGGGATGCACACACACACACACACACATATATATATATATATATATATATATATATATATATATATATATATATATATATATATATATATATATATATATCAATCCTTCAACTTCATGCATTTTCATCACTGCCAATTGTTCTCTTAACTCCTCATTTCCCACTCCTTCCCCTTTCCTTTCCGTGGGCTTCCTCTTCTCCCCCTTTCTAATTATCGTCATCATCTTTTCTACGAAACTTTGAGCTCAGTCTCTTCCAATCCCATGAATATTTATTCTTCTCTCTCTATTCTTCTTCTTGTCTACCCCTTCTTTCCCTTGTTCCTTCTTCGGGGCATCATCCAGTTCACCCGTCCGCTACGCCCAATTCTCCGCTGTCCGTCTGTCTGTCCGTCCGTCCGTTCGTCTGTCTCCCTGTCAGTTGGTAATATTTTATTGTTTATTGAGACCTCGCGGATGGCAGTGATGTGTTCCAGTGATGGTCTGCCTCTCTTTCTTCTTTTCGTTTCTCTCTTCTCCTCCTCCTGTCTTTCTTATCTACACGTTTTCTTCCTCTTCTTCCTTGCTCTTGTTGATGCTCTTGTTGTTAATTTTGTTTCTCCTCCTCCTCCTCCCTTCCTCTTCCTCCTCCTCCATCCCTTCCTCATCCTCATCCTCCTCTTCCTCTTCAATTAGTCGCGAACACTCGTGAGGATGAGGACTTGATTATTTCATTTTCAAACTGATGCCACAGCAAGATTTTGCCCGCGTCTGTCTGCCTGTCTGTGTCTGTCTCTGTGTCTGTCTGTGTCTACCTGTATTTTTAAATCTTTCTGTGTCTGTATTTGTCCTGTAAGAAAATTCTTCCGGATTCCTTTATAAATTTTTTAAAATTTTATTTCTAAAGATTAAAAATTTGTTTTTTTTTTCCCACCTTTTTTAAGAAGTAGATTTATTCTCGCATTCTGACAGAGTGTGATGAAGATAATGAAGTACAAATATTATGTGTGTGTGTGTGTGTGTGTGTGTGTGTGTGTGTGTGTGTGTTTTTCTGTTTACTTTTACACAGGGTTTTACAAGGTTATGTTAAAGCTCCAAATTTTTATTTACAAGCCAAGAGCTGTTACCTACATCACTTTATTTATTGTTATGAGACACGCCAAAATGAAACAGGATCTCTCTCTCTCTCTTTCTCTCTCTCTCTCTCTCTCTCTCTCTCTCTCTCTCTCTCTCTCTCTCTGTCTGTCATGTATTTAGCCAACGCAGTTTCTCTTGTGTGAATTCCATTTGTCCGACGCCAATTTACTGAGGGCAATACCATGGTTGAAGGCGCCCTACTGACTGCAGCTCATTGTCTGGAAAAAGAAAACACACAGGTTTTGTGTGTGCTAGTGTGCCTGTGTTTGTGTCTGTATCTCTGTGTTATATGTCGGTCTGTATTGATGTTAGTTTCTGCAACAAACAAGAGAAAATACAGTAGTTGCAGCAATACACGATTAACCCAAAAATTGGCAGAAACGTCGTGATAATGGTTCAGGATAGAGGGACAACGTAGTCTGAATATATATATATATATATCCTATCTGTTGGCTAATTAGGAATCGAAAGTAGAAAATTTACGAGAATGATCATTGACAAAGTGAAATCACCGAAAGATTACACCAGAGTGCAGCTGCTAATGAATGCCCTGTGGTATAATAGCTGATTTTTGGCTATCTGCGAAGTTAGGTTAGGTTAAGAAGGCCTTTAAGTCTTTGGTTGTGCACATTCCAGTACCTACCAAGAAGTCTATCGACATTTTTCTGTTTAATATCCTCTAGAAAGTTACGTTTAACAAGTCAGGGCTTAGATGACAGATTTGTCTCTAGAGAGTTGTCGGCTTTCTAGCAACTGGAGACTGGATCAGAGAGACATGAAATTCAAGACGCTGGTATATACAGTAGTCCGCCATATAAGGCGCAAGAGTGTCAGCTGCTTGCTGGTACAATGTTTCGAATCAGTTGTGACGTATCGTTAGAAAACAAGTGCTCAAGCGTAACCCAAAGCCCACCCTTGGCCCTGACCTTCAGCATAAAAGGTGCAGGCTGATTTTCCAGAACTTTTTATGAGTAAAACAGCTCGCCTTATATGCTGGAAAATACAGTAGTCAACTTGCAAAACGCGCATTAAACCTGCAAGTTTCTTGATTGCCTTGGTTGCTAGGCAGTCAAGATTGATGGACTGAACACATTGACCCAGTCTGAGGGACTGACCTCAAACTACTACTACTCTTCCACCTTTCTCTGCATTCGACTGAAGAAGCCACTAGCTGGCGATACGTTTCCAGAATAAAGATACCCAAATGTTGCACGACAGTCTCACTGATCAAACAAACATTGCTTGTCCCTGGCAGGTGCAGTCATCACTTGGTATCGTTGATCTATATACATGGAGCGTACCTGGAGGAAGTTTTGGGGGGTCAGCGCCCCCAGGGCACGGTCCATGACCAGACAGCGTAAATGCGTAAAATACATAGATTTGCTAATTTTTTCCTTCAACAAGAAGTTTACAGATCAAATTCTGCTTAAACTTATGATCATTTGGACATTGAAGCTATATATATATATATATATATATATATATATATATATATATATATATATATATATATATATATATGAGGAAGTTCGGGTGAGATATAAGCGACTATTGGTAGAAAGGTGGGCTAGTGCAAAGATGAGTAAGGGGGGGGGGTTGAAGAGGGGTGGATGACTTTTAAAAATGCAGTATTAGAATGTGGGGCAGAAGTTTGTGGTTATAGGAGGGTGGGTGCAGGAGGAAAGAGGAGTGATTGGTGGAATAATGAAGTAAAGGGTGTGATAAAAGAGAAAAAGTTAGATTGTGAGAGGGTTTTACAAAGGAGAAGTGTTATAAGAAGAGCAGAGTATATGGAGAGTAAAAGAAAGGTGAAGAGAGTGGTGAGAGAGTGCAAAAGAAGAGCAGATGATAGAGTGGGAGAGGCAGTGTCAAGAAATTTTAATAAAAATAAGAAAATATTTTGGAGTGAGTTAAACAAGTTAAGAAAGCCTAGGGAAAGTATGGATTTGTCAGTTAAAAACAGAGTTGGGGAGTTAGTAGATGGGGTGAGGGAGGTATTAGGTAGATGGCGAGAATATTTTGAGGAATTTTAAATGTTGAGGAAGAAAGGGAGGCGGTAATTTCATGCACATGCCAGGGAGGTATACCATCTTTTAGGAGTGAAGAAGAGCAGAATGTAAGTGTGGGGGAGGTACGTGAGGCATAACGTAGAATGAAAGGGGGTAAAGCAGCTGGAACCAAAGGGATCATGACAGAAATGCTGAAAGCAGGGGGGGATATAGTGTTGGAGTGGTTGGTACTTTTGTTTAATAAATGTATGAAAGATGGGAAGGTACCTAGGGATTGGCGGAGAGCATGTATAGTCCCTTTATATAAAGGGAAGGGGGACAAAAGAGATTATAAAAAATTATAGAGGAATAAGTTTACTGAGTATACCAGGAAAAGTGTACGGTAGGGTCATAATTGAAAGAATTAGAGGTAAGACAGAATGTAGGATTGCGGATAAGCAAGGAGGTTTCAGAGTGGGTAGGGGATGTGTAGATCAAGTGTTTACATTGAAGCATGTGTTGAATTAGACACATGTGCAACTCTTGGGTATCTTTATTGAGGAAACGTTTCGCCACACAGTGGCTTCATCAGTCCATACAAAGGAGAAACTTGAAGAACAGGAGGAGAATGGGGTAATCAGTCCCTCAGCCTTGAGTCGAAGTGGTCAGTCCATCAATCTTGAATAGAATACGGTATATGAGCGGAGAAGCAGCTTATAAACCGTAGACTGGTGAGGGGCAGCAGTCGTAGGAGGGACTGATTACCTCATTCTCCTCCTGTTCTTCAAGTTTCTCCTTTGTATGGACTGATGAAGCCACTGTGTGGCGAAACGTTTCCTCAATAAAGATACCCAAGAGTTGCACATGTGCCTAATTCAACAACATGTCGGTTCTCTGAACCATTCATCTACATTGAAGCATATATGTGAACAGTATTTAGATAAAGGTAGGGAAGTTTTTATTGCATTTATGGATTTAGAAAAGGCATATGATAGAGTGGATAGGGAAGCAATGTGGCAGATGTTGCAAGTATATGGAAAAGGTGGTAAGTTACTAAATGCTGTAAAGACTTTTTATGAGGATAGTGAGGCTCTGGTTAGGGTGTGTAGAAGAGAGGGAGACTACTTCCTAGCAAAAGTAGGTCTTATACAGGGATGTGTAATGTCACCATGGTTGTTTAATATATTTATAGATGGGGTTGTAAAACAAGAAAATGCTAGGGTGTTGGGGAGAGGGGTGGGATTAAATTATGGGGAATCAAATACAAAATGGGAATTGACATAGATACTTTTGGCTGATGATACTGTGCTTATGGGAGATTCTAAAGAAAAATTGCAAAGGTTAGTGGATGAGTTTGGGAGTGTGTGTAAAGATAGAAAGTTGAAAGTGAACATAGAAAAGAGTAAGGTGATGAGGGTATCAAATGATTTAGATAAAGAAAAATTGGATATCAAATTGGGGAGGAGGAGTATGGAAGAAGTTAATGTTTTCAGATACTTGGGAGTTGACGTGTCGGCGGATGGATTTATGAAGGTTGAGATTAATCATAGAATTGATGAGGGAAAAAAGGTGAGTGGTGCGTTTAGGTATATGTGGAGTCAAAAAACGTTATCTATGGAGGCAAAGAAGGGAATGTATGAAAGTATAGTAGTACCAACACTCTTATATGGGTGTGAACCTTGGGTTGTGAATGCAGCAGCGAGGAGGCGGTTGGAGGCAGTGGAGATGTCCTGTCTGAGGGCAATGTGTGGTGTAAATATTATGCAGAAAATTCGAGTGTGGAAATTAGGAGAAGGTGTGGAGTTAATAAAAGTATTATTCAGAGGGCTGAAGAGGGGTTGTTGAGGCGGTTTGGTCATTTAGAGAGAATGGATCAAAGTTGAAAGACATGGAGAGCATTTAAATCTGTAGGAGAAGGAAGGCGGGGGTAGGGGTCGTCGTCGAAAAGGTTGGAAGGAAGGGGTAAGGGCGATTTTGGGGGCGAGGGGCTTGGACTTCCAGCAGGCGTGCATGTGCGTGATCAATAGGAATGAATGGAGACGAATGATATTTGGGACCTGACGATCTGTTGGAGTGTGAGCAGGGTAATATTTAGTGAAGGGTTTCAGGGAAACCGGTTATTTTTATATAGCTGGACTTGAGTCCTGGAAATGGGAAGTACAATGCCTGCACTCTAAAGGAGGGGTTTCGGGATATTAGCAGTTTGGAGGGATATGTTGTGTATCTTTATACGTATATGCTTCCAAACTGTTGTGTTCTGAGCACCTCTGCAAAAACAGTGATTATGTGTGAGTGAGGTGAAAGTGCTGAATGATGAAAGTATTTTATTTTGGGGGATTTTCTTTATTTTTTGGGTCACCCTGCCTCGATGGGAGACGGCCTACTTGTTGAATATATATATATATATATATATATATATATATATATATATATATATATATATATATATATATATATATATATATTGCATGCACAGTCCACACCTCGTCTTGCAGGTTGATTCTGTGTAAAATACTTGCATTATAGCAATTGAGCAGCTGACTGGTCGCGACTGCCCCGTCCTGTCGACTTAGCAGTGAAATGTATCTTACAGTGACCTCCAGTTGGTTATTTTCGTGTGACGTAGTGGATTTGGAGGATAAACATCCTACAGAGACTTGCCCCTGTGTGTTTGCTGTCTTCCCAGAGGTGACCCAGTGACTGACGTCTTCCACTAGACAAGATACTTATAAGTTTCATAATGATAAACAATAATAAGTTGACCATTAAGACACTTATGCTACGCCGGGTATCTTAGTCGACCGAAAAAGGTTCCTGCGCAGGCGAAACGTCTCGTTAATGCGGTGTCGTACCTGTGTCTTGCTCATTAGCAACAGGTAAGAGATCAGAGGGATTTTTTTTATCTCAGTTATTCGTACTTTTTTTTTTATTTTAATTTTCTTCCTTTTGGATTTTATCTCCCTTGCTTCAATTTTTCCTGAGCTATTCTGTAATTTTTATACGTCTCATATTTGGTTTCTTTATCTTCTTTTCCATTGGGTTTTCTTTTCCTTTTCTTCCTTATCCTTCTGCTCCGTTTTATCTTTTCTTCCTCCTCATCCTTCACTTCCTTCTTTTTTATGCCCTTGTTCTTTTTTCGCTCTTTTTATCTTTCTTCTTATCTTCCACTTTCTCTAATTTCTTCTCTTTACTGCTGATGTTACATCTTTTTCTTCTTCTCCTCCACTTTATGCTATTATTGTTTCATCTTTCTTCGCTTCCTTCTCCATATCATTCTTCACTTCTTCCTCTTCCTCCTAGTCCTCCTCCTCCCCCCTTCTTTCTTCACTTACACCTTCCCTTCCCTTCCCTCCCTTTCTGTCTTTACTTCTTCCTCCTCTTCCTCATCTTTCCTCATTACATCCTCCTCATTTTTTCGCCACTATCTCATCCTTCTCCTCTTTCACTTCCTTCTCCTCTTCTTCCTTCACTTCCCTCTTCTTCCTTCGCATTTCCCCACACATCTGCCTGATTCCACAGTGCCAGAGAGCAAAGCTTCAAGAGCAGAAAGGCGAGTTACCTGTGCATTCAGCCTTAACTTTCAACCACAGGTGTTTTGGAGTAGTGGGAGGGGAGAGTGGGAGGGGAGAGTGGGAGAGGAGTGTGGGGAGAGGGAGAGGGAGAGGGAGAGGGTGTGGGAGAGGAGCCGAGATTCGTTCCACGCAACTACATATGTGAGTACACACACACACACACACACACACACACACACACACACACACACACACACACACACACACACACACAAAGGCAGATAAAGAAACAGATTTAAATAAAAAATAAACATTCGGCCAGAATACTCTAAACAAAGCATCTAAGCCAAAAAAGCAGCAATTCGAACCCGACTGATGCCAAACTCAATCAGAGTCAACGCGATTTTTGTCTCATCTCTCTCCAACTTGGACTTAGGATAAGAAGTCAGGGTGGTAGTAGTCTCTCCTGACTGATGGAGATAGCCCCTCCTCCAGCATTTTAGATTTTTGTTGGAGAGTCGAGGTGAAGAGAGGAGGAGTGATACACGATGTTCGAGGGTTTTTGTTGTAGGAAAGAGATGAGGGAGAAACCACATGAAAGTGAAGTTCTCAAAGACGATTGAAAATGAATTCCGGGGGCAGTACTTCCCGGGGTTGTACTTCCGGTGGTTGCACTTCCGGTGTTTGCACTTCCGGAGATTGTACTACCGGTGGTTGCACCTCCGGGAGTTGCACCTCCGATGGTCGCACCTCCGGGAGTTGCACCTCCGATGGTCGTACCTCCAATGGTCGTAAATCACAGCTATTATACGTTAGGGGTAGCTAAACGTCATTAAATTATATGTCAGAATTGAGTAGTTCTATCATAGTCATTAACGTCATTCAAGAAACAGGTAAACGTAATCGACACCCTGCAATAGTCTTTCAGTCTTCGACTATCTACTATGACCCCTTGACATTTCGCTATTTTCCTTGACCCTTCATTTCCTTTCGTGACCTTAAATAGTTCCCTGT
Organism: Cherax quadricarinatus; assembly: GCF_038502225.1. NCBI lineage: Eukaryota > Metazoa > Arthropoda > Malacostraca > Decapoda > Parastacidae > Cherax > Cherax quadricarinatus. The sequence continues at coordinate 52,644,996 of NC_091295.1, forward strand.
TCGTATTAGTCTTCCTGCCTGCCTGCTTGCCTGCTTCTGTCTCTCTGTCTGTCTGTCTCTCTCTCTCTCTCTCTCTCTCTCTCTCTCTCTCTCTCTCTCTCTCTCTCTTATCTCTCCCAGCTTTACAAACATCACCAGTTTTCACTGATTTCACGCCTTCTCTCACTGTCATGAAGGCAAGAGTACCTTTCCCTGCCTTCGTTACTTTGTTTCATAGCTCTGAAAGCAACAGAACCTGGCCCTTCCTTCAACACTTATTACTCTGAAACCACCAGCATCTCTCGGTGCCTTCACCAGGTACTTTCTATGAGAGATCATCGTCAAAAACTTCCTGTAACAGGGAGAAAAAGCTATTTCAAATATTTGAAATTCTGCGGAGTTTTTCTGCCTCTCTCCCTCTCTCTCCCCCAGTAATATTTCAGGTCAACGACTTTCCTTTTTCGCAAATACCTTGTAGTCTTGTTGGCTTTCACTTTTAGCTTTCTCTCTTTTATCCCTTTTCTGTATTCGCCTGTTTATCGGTATTCATTCAACTTCCCCTCCCCCCCCCTCTCGTTTTCCATTATCCAGAAAGGTTGGGGTGGGCAGGAAGGAAAATAATCGTGGTGGTGGTAGTGGTGAGAGTTGTGGTGATGGTGGTAGTTGTGGTAGTGGTGGTAGTTGTGGTAGTGGCGGTAGTGGCGGTGGTGGTAGTGGCGGTAGTGGATGTGGTAGTGGTGATAGTTGTGGTAGTGGTGGTGATAGTTTTGATAGTTGTGGTGATATTCCTTTCTACTGGTCCCTGGCTCAAGTTATAACATTTGGAAACTGAACTATACCCAAAGAAATACTTCATTCTTTTTTTTTTCAATTCTATCGTTCAGTCGAACACAGTGGAGTTCTCTTTTATGGAGTGTCTCTTCTAGAGAGGGGGGTCTTTTAACGAGGAATTTGGAACTTTCCTTGGATCAAACCTTATTGCCTCCCGAACATAATATTAATCTTCTTTAGCTTCACACTATATTTTAAAGTCAAGTCTTGCATTAAATTCCTGATAAATCTTTGAACAAAAAGATTTCTCATAAAAATAATTTTTTTAGATTAAACCTACAATAGTACTTTTTTTTAAGCTAGCTTTATTGTATAATGTTTATCATTATATTTTATGTGGCACACGATGGTGTGCGCCTTTCTGTATACACAGTGGTGTCTCTCATTTTATATACACATCGGTATTTATCTTTCGCTGTATATAAACATCGGTATGTATCTCTTGCTGTATATACACATTGGTATGTATCTCTCACTGTATATACACATCGGTATGTATCTCTCACTGTATATACACATCTGTATGTATCTCTGAGGTCTATTTTAAATTCTACTTTATAAATTAAATCATTCTTGACATTCATTCCTCTTGTAGTCGACAGGATTTAAACCTGTTTGGTTTACAGGACTGACAACTAAATCCATTTTTTTTACTTATCACCAAAAATTCAGAATTTTCACTCGCCTAAACTGATGTGACCTGCGATATTTTTTTTTATTAAATGACTTACCGTCCTGATTCTCAAGAACAATCATCCTGAACCAACAATATTATCTAATTTGCACTCTACATGTTCGTCAAACTTGTTTTTAGATGTACATAAAAGAATGGAATACCATTGTACATTGAAGCAGCTCAGTGAACGAAAATGTTATGTGGAAATTCAGGTCAAACCTGTGTTTAGTATTAATATTATGATCCACATAGCCTGAAGAAGGAATTTCGATTTTTTTCTCAAAGACATATCTTGTGTGTATATATATATATATATATATATATATATATATATATATATATATATAATGTCGTGCCGAATAGGCACAACTTGCGATCGTGGCTTAAATAGCAACGCTCATCTTGCCATATAGGACAAGCGAAAATTTGTGTATGCAATAATTTCGCCAAAATATATTTCATTGTGTTTGTTTAGCATTAAATTACTGTAAACGTTTTTAAAATATATTTAGCAGGATTAGGTTAAAATAAATTGCGTTCGTTATAACAAGGTTAGGTAAGTTTTCTAAGATTCTTTTGGTGCAAACTTATAAAATTTTACTTTAACATTAATGAAAAAAATATATCTTTAAACGTATAAGAATTTTTTTTAGAAAGGACTTAATTTTAAATGAGTTCTTGCTAATTGACCAGTTTTACGTATTTGGCACGACATATATATATATATACATATATATATATATATATATATATATATATATATATATATATATATATATATATATAGTATATATTTATATATATAAACTTTACATAGAGCAAGTTTCATCTCGACCAAAGTTTTATATGAAAAATAAGTTTTGTAAAAAAAAGTTGAGCGAGGGGTAACATTTTCTAGGATGGAAAATAAACACGTAGAAATTTTGAGCAGAGGGAAGGAGAGAGAAGAGAGGGAAGGGGAGGGGAGACTAGCAAAATTAATTAAAGAAAACAGGGCTTAATCTGCAAGTCCGAAGAAAAAGAAACAAAGATAATATATACAAGAGACCATGATGCAAGCTGCAGCTACTACAACACACACACATAAATATATATATATATATATATATATATATATATATATATATATATATATATATATACATACATTTTATTCACACACTGGCCGATTCCCACCAAGGCCCGAAAAAGAAAAACTTTCACCATCATTCACTCCATCACTGTCTTGCCAGGAGGGTGCTTTACACTACAGTTTTTAAACTGCAACATTTACACCCCTCCTTCAGAGTGCAGGCACTGTACTTCCCATCTCCAGGACTCAAGTCCGGCCTGCCGGTTTCCCTGAACCCCTTCATAAATGTTACTTTCCTCACACTCCAACAGCACGTCAAGTATTAAAAACCATTTGTCTCCATTCACTCCTATCAAACACGCTCACGCATGCCTGCTGGAAGTCCAAGCCCCTCGCACACAAAACCTCCTTTACCCCCTCCCTCCAACCTTTCCTAGGCCGACCTCTACCCCGCCTTCCTTCCACTACAGACTGATACACTCTTGAAGTCATTCTGTTCCGCTCCATTCTCTCTACATGTCCGAACCACCTCAACAACCCTTCCTCAGCCCTCTGGACAACAGTTTTGGTAATCCCACACCTCCTCCTAACTTCCAAACTACGAATTCTCTGCATTATATTCACACCACACATTGCCCTCAGACATGACATCTCCACTGCCTCCAGCCTTCTCCTCGCTGCAACATTCATCACCCATGCTTCACGCCCATATAAGAGCGTTGGTAAAACTATACTCTCATACATTCCCCTCTTTGCCTCCAAGGACAAAGTTATCTCCACAGACTCCTAAGTGCACCGCTCACCCTTTTCCCCTCACCAATTCTATGATTCACCTCATCTTTCATAGACCCATCCGCTGACACGTACACTCCCAAATATCTAAATACATTCACCTCCTCCATACTCTCTCCCTCCAATCTGATATCCAATCTTTCATCACCTAATATTTTTGTTATCCTCATAACCTTACTCTTTCCTGTATTCACTTTTAATTTTCTTCTTTTGCATACCCTACCA
>NC_091295.1:52656070-52686070 GCF_038502225.1 Cherax quadricarinatus
ATATGTAAAACTGGTCAATTAGCAAGAACTCGTTTAAAAATAAGTCCTTTCTAAAATTTTCTCTTTTACGTTTAAAGATTTTAAAAAATTTTAATTTTGCACCAGAAGGAAATTAGAAAACTTACCTAACCTTATTATAACAAGAAAAATTTATTTTAGCCTAACCCAACTAAATATATTTTAGATTTGTTTACAATAATTTAATACTGAACAAACACAGTGAAATATACTTTTTTCGTTAGGTTCAGAATGATTTTGGCGAAATTATTGCATACACCTTCTTATGACCAAAGTCTTTGGTAAGATGGGTAAGGAAGAAGGATGGGTAAGGATGGAAATATTGGAAAAGGGTGGGAGGGGGGAGTGAGGTAGGATATAAAAGGTAAGTGATCCAACCACATCGGTGCAATTTAAAAAAATCTTGAAGGGATATAATACTAACCCATCAGTCTCACATAGATATAACAGATAAATAGGTACATGACTCTGAATTGGTAGTAGGTATACAAGCTGCATTTTTTTTTTTTGCGATTGCATAACGAATATTTAAACGACAAGGCGGTAATCTGGACAGTTCGTAAAGAATTACTTGACGTTAGCTTCTTTCAAGGTGGTGTCCCGCCATAGTAAATGTAACATATTTATAACAGTAGATGTAGAAGTAGAAATGTTAATTGGGGGCGATAATTTTCTTAGTAAACATAGAAGGGTTGTGGTGTTACCCAATCATCTTCATCTGCAGGAGGTTGCTCAAGATCATTGGTCGATGGTAATCGTCTTTATGGATGAAGCGACGCAGCCTCTGTGGGAGAGTCATTTTTTGGGTCCTGTGAGGAGGAGTATTAATGATATAGTCAGTGGTATTTTCAACTTGGAGAGGATGTTCTTTATCTGGCATGTAGAGTTCTTGCATTGCATAGAGTTGTTTCTTCTTCAGCGTATCAAGGCGTACATTTAAGGGAGCAATATTCTGTTGTACGTGTAAATCTGCCATTTTGACTCTGTCTCTCCTCCTGGTACCAGTAATAAAGCGGAGAGCTCTATTCTGGACCCGTTGCAACTTTAGCATGTTGGTCTTTGTTGTTAACGACATTGGGACACATGGGTATTCGAGTATTGGTCTTATCATCATTTTATACAGATGTTTTTTGACATGTGAAGGGGCTTGATTAAATCTAAAGAGACTGCTAAGACCGGCTTTGGCTATGTTGATCTTTTTATTGACGTGAGATGTTGAGTGGAGCAGCCTGTCTATTTCATATCCCAAGATCTTGTTAGGATTTCTAATGGCTACAGGTGTACCTCTGATGGAGATACCCCCTTTATCTTTGATTATTGATGCAAAACATCCTATCGTGCTAACCAGGACTTTGTCAGGGTTAGTCGTAATTCTCCATTTCTTTTCCCAATTGGATGCTCGACGAAGTTCAATATTCATTTTTTCTATGGCTCTTTCATATTTGTATTTTCCTGTTACCGGAGTTGACGAGACGTCATGGATAACATCATCTGCAAATTGCGTTATAACTGTATCATTAAACTCTTGTTGAGGAAGGTCATTCACTTAAATATTGAATAGAATTGGACTAAGACAAGAACCTTGTGGGACACCAGCTGTTGGTATAAAAGGCTCTGTTGACCTGCCATGAAAGGTAGGAATTATTTTTCTTTGAGTTAAGAAGTTACATATAAATCTGAGAAAAGTCCAGTTATGGTCTGGTAGGTCAATGAGTTTGTATATAAGGCCATCATGCCATAAGCTATCAAAAGCTTTATGAACATCTCTGGTGGCAATTAGGGCAAGATTGCCCTGATGTTTCAGACTTGCTACAGTATCATAAATAAAATTTATTGCATGATTGGTACCTCTATGTGTTCTAAAGCCAAACTGTTTTTCAGTAAAAAGGTGATTAAACTCCATATAGTAGTTCAGTCTGTTGGAAATGATCTTTTCAAGAACTTTTCCAGTGACTACAAGTAAAGATATAGGTCTATAGTTCCCTGGTTGATGGATGTCTTTATTGGGTTTACCAAGAAAGATCATCCTAGCAGTCTTAAAAGCCACTGGGAAATGTCCTGAGGCCAAGATGGCATTAAAAATATTAACCAAAGACTGTTTACAATTTCTGGGTAGGAACTTTATTTGTTTCATTGTTATTCCAGAGAGACCAGGGGCTCTATTTCGCATTCTTCCAATAACCTGACTCATCACAAGTAGTGTAATTGGTCTAGTAAGAGGGTGTGCCTCTTCAAGAGTTGATGTATCGATGGAAGGTAGTGGTTGTAGATCAGCTAAGTTCTCATCTCTCCATTCATTGACCAACTGATAGTGATTATTATTAAATCGACGACTGTTATTGTGGGAGAGAATTTTCTCCCATACATCACCCATCAAATTAGCCTGGTCCTGTGGATCATCAAGTTTAATCTCAACCTCTTCATCATCATCATCAGTGAAGGTATGAATTAGGTAGGTAGGAGCCTTGTGCTTTGCACCTAAAAGTTGCCGAATCTTACTCCAAAATTTTGCAGGCTCTCGTTTATACTGATTAGCTTTTAGAACTAGCAATTTCCATAAGTCACGTTTGTGATGACTAATCATGTTAATTAATTCTTGCCTCAATCTATACAATGTAGCTACTGGTGGTTGCCGCGTTTGAAGATGCCTTCGACATTCTGTTTGATAATTTCTCATACCGTCTCTAATTTCCCTCGTAGGTTTATATTGTTGGTAGATCTTTGTGGAAGCTAATTGGCAAGTTGCATTAGTAGCATCAATTATTCGATTGTGAAGGGACCTGATCGCGTCGTCAATTGCAGTGGAAGGTAGATTTTCCAATGACACAATTTCATCTTCACCCAGAAATGCCCTGAAGGGGTCAAATCCTAGGGTGTTGAGGTTGGGTTTAGGAGGTACAGGTATTCTAAATGGAGAAGTTTGTAGTTGTATTATAACAGGGATATGGTCAGATCCTACGTTTCCACCAGGAGAGATACGACAATGAAAGAGGTCACAGTCTCTGTTTGTCAGGACTATATCTGGTGTCCCTGGATGAGGTCCAATGTACGATTTAAAGAATGGGCCTTGAAATGACAAGTTTCTGGCTGTCATGATATTAAATAGTTGTTTTCCTTTTAAGTCACCCAGTGGAATACCAACTCCACAGTTAAAGAGGGCAGGGTGATGAGCATTAAAATCTCCCGCTAGAATTGTTGGAATATTTCTTCTTAATATCCTATGTAGAGGAATTGACTGTATATATGGTTGTCTCGGGGGAAAATATCCAGTTCCTATCAATAGTTGTCCATGAGACGTTGTTAGTTCTATTGCAAGAATGTTATCTTCATCAACATGAATATTTTTAAATGCAGAGCCTAATTTAACTAAGATGGCTACGCCACTGTAGGGTCCTCTCGATTTCTCCACAGTAGAGTAACCACGTAATTTAATATGTTGATCAACTCTTGCAGCTGTCTCATTCAAGAGTATAACATCGGGATTGTAATTATGTAGTTCAACTTCAAGGAGGTAACGGTTATTAAAGAAATGTTGAACATTAAATTGGAAAATTGTAATCCCCATTATTTCTTGCACTTCGCACGTGTACTGCGGTCTGAACGCCTGCAAGTAATGTCACGTGTTGTATCCACACTATCCCTGCTGGACTCGTCAAGGGGAGGAGGGAAATTCTAAGTAGCTGCTTGTGTCACCATCCTCACTAGAGTTGGTAATATTAACAGAATCATTAGAGTCATCATCAGAAAACTGAGGTGTGATATTCCCAGTTTCAGGAAGCAGAAGCTCGTGAGAGTTAATGGGAGACTGTGTAGGCTCCAAGGGAAAATATGGTAGGCCAGGTGAATTACCCTGGGAAAGTTCCTGTTCAGCAGGATCAGCTGCAATAACGGAAGAGTAAGCACCAATCTCTGGGGCATCGTTAGGGTCAGGTATTGACTCATCGGGTTGAGGGAAGTTGACAACCTGGGTATGCGAGGCGGGTGATCCCTGAACAAGAGATGGATTAGGAGTATTTGTAGAAGTAGAGTAGGGCACATACTTCCTGTTTTGAGAGGGCTGAGCCATAATAACCTTAACATTATCTGGGATAGTAATGGGAGTGATCCCATTAGCCATTAACAAATCATTGAAAATATTAGAGCAGAGTTGAATATCACCACCTGCTACGTCCTTGGCCATCATATACATTAGTTGCGCTCTCGTCATATCCCCGACTGAGGATACCTGAGACATGGGAGGTGAGGCTGAACCTTGTTGTTGCGTTTGTGTATGTTGTAGGTGAGGGTTAGATTGGGACACTCCAAGAGGGGCAGAATTCCAAACATCGGAACCGGTGGAAGAGACCTGAGGAGTCCCACTAGATCCAGGCAAAGCTGGGCAGGAAGTTTGGGACATTGTTGGAGGTGCCTGGGGAGAGGTCATTGAAGAATTGGACAGTTTCTTGGCTTCTAGAATTTTCTGTATTGTCTTTTTCCTCTCAGGACAGATAGCAGAAACAGCATGGTGTTTTCCATTGCAAAGGACACACTTGGGCTTTGTTTTATTATGACAATCTTTAAAAGAATGTTGACCAGAGCATATGCTGCAAATCAGTGCTTGGGTACTGCATTTGTTGGTGGTATGACCAAATGTGTAAAATTTAAAACATTGTGTAACACTGGCAAACCTTTCAAGAGAGATTTGGTCAGGTGTACATCTGGTGCCAAAACATTTGAAACCATTTTGACATACTAGTTTGGCAGCTTCCGGTGTCTCTAGTATTAACTTTATTGTTACCTGGTTATTGCCAGGTTTGGAAAATTTATATGCTTGGACAACATTAAATTCAGAATTCACATGATTAAATTCTGCAACAATTTCCTCCACTGAGCTCTCTCTCTCATGAAGCTGTTAATTCTGGCCACAAACACAGTTCGTTGAGCTTGATAGCTTTCAGGTGCAACTGGGTGGATACCAAAAGTCTTTAATTTTCCAGAACATCTTGCTTGAGCAGTTGAAGTAACTCTTCTTCAGAAGAGAGGAGAAGTACTGCCCCAGCGTGGGTTTGAAAAACATCCACTGGAGCAACAGTTGAATTTGAACAAATACATTCTAGAATTTCTTTCTTCGACTTTTGGTTGTCATCAACACGTAATCTTACTCTTATCCGCGCCATGATGTCCAGGAAGGTACATCTGGCACAGGAGTTGCTTTAACAAAAAGGATCTTTCCTTAGTGTTAATCCTGATATCCTATTTCAGCTGACTTATGAAGGTCAGCCCTTAAGATAGCCCACCCTCGAGTGGTGAGGAGGAAAGGGCCCAAGGCAAAGATAGGCCGGATTTTAAAAAACCACACGGGCTACCGGATGGTCAAAATGCCTTGTGTTAACTCGCCAAAGGCGAAGTTGCCGAAAAAGAAGATAGGAAAGTCAGAAGGATAGCAATGCAAGTAGTGTGTTAGTGTGTGGGCCAGTGTAGATGTTTGGGTGAGGGGAGGATGGGGAAGGATGGGCGGATGGGGAAGAGAGGGGTGAACAAACAAGCAAGTCACCGCCTTAACCTCTTGATGGGATGGGGCTCGAAGTGACTGCCAGCAAGTTTCCTCTCAGCTCTGGTCGAGAACAACTCAGGATAACCCAAGAAAAATCTCGAGTAACAGTGTTCAGAGTTTCTCTGATCGAGAATTACTCAGGATAACCGAAGAGCCGGAAAGACGACGTCTTCTCTCCACGGCGGCTGGACGGCGACTCGTGTCTGTCTGTGTGTGATTTATTTGTATTATTGTTATTATATTACCATTCACGGGGAAGCGTTGAACCCGCATGGGCCACACAGTACCTGGGTAAAAGAATGCTATTAGGATCGATCGAAGGCTAAGACAAGGCCAATCCCTAGAATCAAGAGCACTTTACCAGCATCAAGGCACCCCTAATGAAGGGTATCTGAAGCAAAAATTATGCCCAAAAAATATCAACCATGAAATCGGCAGGCTTAAGCCGCATTAATTCCTGTTAAGAAATAAATCTTTAAAAATCTCATAGGTCTACTCATTAACATGCTGATTGAGGCCCCGGCGTCAACAAGTCGTAATTAGGGTAATTATCCCTACTAATAACCTATTCAATTAATGAACCGTGCTGAGCATAAGGTATGTGTTTGTCATTAGGAAAATTTACTGCCTTAATTTCCGCTTTTATTAAATATTTGCTGTTATTTCCATATGAAAATAATATTCATCATAGAAACACATTAAAATTTAACATAGAAACACATTAACATTCACATAGAAACACACTAGCATTCAACATAGAAACACTAACATTCAACACAGAAACACACTAACATTCAACATAGAAACACTAACATTCAACATAATGTTTCTATGTTGAATGCTAGTGTGTTTCTAACATTCAACATAGAAATACACCAACATTCAACACTGAAACACACTAACATTCAACATAGAAACACTAACATTCAACATAGAAACACTAACATTCAACATAGAAATACTAACATTCAACATAGAAACACACTAAAAATTAAATTTAGCAACACATTAAAATTTTCAATTATTTGCCGAGAAAAATATTATAATACTACTTTCAAAATAATTTTTTCCATTAAAATGTTAGCAGAGGTATTGGAGTAAATGTTACTTAGAGGATGTCAGTAAATAACTAAATGGTCCTTTGAAGCCTGTTTCTGGGTAACGTTTCGAGCACGCGGCTGATTTTCATGCATGGCTCGACATAGTCAAGTGAACGAAAAGTTGCCGTTAATAAAGCCGAGAAAAATTCACCCCCCCCCCCAAGAAAAAAAAGGCCCTTCCTGGACAAATAAAAAACAGTGATCCAGAATAGACCGAAACGTCGTCATAAGGTTCATAAGTGCGGGTTTGTGGAGAATATTGTTACCAAAATCACCTTTGAAGCAAGTCAAACATACCATGTTAGTCTTTTATTTAATATTAGTCTTTTATTTAATATTTTAAAAGCCATTTAATTCTTACCAAAGGTACATCTTAACTTAGTGAATAATTACGTGAGGTCAAAAAAATAAAAAAAGTCGTAGCTTAATTTATTTTTTCATTTGTTCTTGGAAAGTTAGTCGGGGAAGGGAATTAATAATGATTCTTTCTCGTAATTCCGAAAAGTATTGGATCTCAAATTAATGGATTTTTTTATGAGAAAATATACATTGGTTGTGTGGAAACTGTAAATTTAATCATTAAAACAAGGATTCAAGTCTCGGCATACATACACCGAGAGACATACACTTCTTAGTGTATGTAAGCTCCATTAGTTGAGTTTATTGCGTATTCATTACACGACGTCTATTAAAAATGTATACAAGGTGTTCAACCCAAGTCATAGATGCTTTAATTCCTAAACTAGAGATTCAGATCACATTGTATATACACTGAAAGGCGTACAAGGTTATGTACAGGAAGGCCCCGCTTATACAGCAGGTTAGGTTCTGGGCTGCTGCTGTAAAGCGAAATTCGCTGTAAATAAATGCATATATAAGCCTGATAACATGTTTACACTGTCTTATGTTAAATGATCAATATAGCAAGGCCAAAAAAAGGCCTATACAGTACACAAATTACTTACCTTAAAGTATTTTTGTCATTAACTTATGGTGAGCGGTGAATATATTTATTGAAGAATGAGTATAATTGAAAACAGCTGTATTAGCAAAGCGCTGTAAAGTGAAGCGCTGTAAAGTGAAGCACTGTAAAGTGAAGTGCTGTAAAGTGAAGCGCTGTAAAGTGAAGCGCTGTAAAGTGAAGTGCTGTAAATCAGGTCTTGCCTGTACATCTCTCTGCAATTATATTGCTTAAGCAGGTTTAAAATTTACCGCATACACAGAGGGTAATTAAGTCGGCAAGTAACCAGTTCCTTACCAATCAATGTAACGTTAATGCCTCTAGTGCTGATTGAACTCTCAGTACAATTAAACTAAGAGACATATACCTCTTGGTGAAGATAACTTTTTCTTGTATTCTAACATGAAGCTTCTTACATAGTTGAGTAATATTAATTTCTATGTATTATTTGTGTGGGTTATCCCAAACAAGTTCGTCGATTAATGTAGAACCGAAGAGTTTAATATTTTCGATTCCTCGAGTAGAAGACTCTATTGTTTCTGCTAGATCTGGCATTCTGATTAGTTTTTGGCTGCCTAGAGAAAGTGTAGAAAACTTATTAAAGCAGTTTTGGTTAAGTGTGTGTGTGTGTGTGTGTGTGTGTGTGTGTGTGTGTGTGTGTGTGTGTATTGTTATTAGTACTAGTTATTAGTACTTGTTGATAGACACTTAGTTTGTTTATTGTGGTGTGTGCGTGGGGGGGGGGACAGGCAAAGGCACTCTCTAATAGACAATTGACCTGGTTTGTATGTATGCATACATGCGTGTATGAGAGGGAGAGAGAGAGAGAGAGAGAGAGAGAGAGAGAGAGAGAGAGAGAGAGAGAGAGAGAGAGAGAGAGAGAGAGAGAGCCTCGTAGTTGTTTCCTCAGCGTCTAATTAGTTTTGGTAACTTTGACTGTTTGGGGTTGTTTTTCAGACGGTAAGTAAACTTAGGCTCACTTATTTTTAAACTTGTAAATAATGTTTACATTTATTTAGGAATACGCAGAAGTAATTTGTATTATTGTAATATGTAGCAATAAGAAAAACACAAACACGTACGCGCACGCGCACACGCACACACAACACGTCATCCGTCTCCCTAGGCAGGGTGACCCAAAAGAGAAAGAAACACATTAACGATTGTTCAACACTTTCACCATCATTCACACATTATCATTGTCTTCACAGGGTCGCTCAGATACGACAGTTTAGATATCACTCCAAACAGCCAATATCTCCAACCCCTCCTATAAAGTGCAGGCATTGTACTTTGCACCTCCAGGACTCAAGTTCGCTTAATTGGATTCTCGGAATCCCTTCAAAAAATATTATCCTCTCTCATTCAAACAACTCTTCAGGTCCTATATATATATATATATATATATATATATATATATATATATATATATATATATATATATATATATATATATATATATATTCTTTTAACACACCGGCCGTATCCCACCGAGGCGGGGTGGCCCAAAAGGAAAAACGAAAGTTTCTTTTACATTTAGTAATATATACAGGAGAAGGGGTTACTAGCCCCTTGCTCCTGGCATTTTAGTCGCCTCTTACAACACAAATGGCTTACGGAGGAAGAATTCTGTTCCACTTCCCCATGGAGGTAAGAGGAAAAAAACAAGAACAAGAACTAGTAAGAAAATAGAAGAAAACCCAGCGGGGTGTGTATATATATGCTTGTACATGTATGTGTAGTGTGACCTAAGTGTAAGTAGAAGCAGCAAGACGTACCTGAAATCTTGCATGTTCATGAGACAGAAAAAAGGACACCAGCAATCCTACCATCATGTAAAACAATTACAGGCTTTTTGTTTTACATTCACTTGGCAGGACGGTAGTACCTCCCTGGGTGGCTGCTGTCTACCACCCTACTACCTACAATATATATATATATATATATATATATATATATATATATATATATATATATATATATATATATATATATATATATATAATGTATTGCAACCACGAACGAGTGGTATTTAATCAATATCAACACTGCGACTAGCATCAATACCACTCGTTCGTGGTTACAATATGATATATACTTGTGGAGTCTAGTACACCAAACAGGAAGTGGAATGAAATTATCTCTGAGGCACCCACACCATCGTATGTCCTAAGATCACGGTACAACACCTAGCTCTCCTAGGTATTGTGCTGGGTGGGTGACCTTTGTAGGAGTGTATGGTCCAGTGGGTTAAAGCGTCGTGAATTTTCACTCACCATGAGATGGGCCAAAAACACACGGGTTCGATCCCCCGGCTAGTCGCAGTGTTATTATTGATTAAATACCACTCGTTCGTTGTTACAATACTAATATATATATATATATATATATATATATATATATATATATATATATATATATATATATATATTAGATATATATATATATATATATATATATATATATATATATATATATATATATATATATATATATATATATATATATATATTAGTATTGTAACCTGCCAATTCTATATCAGAGTAACCAGTACTTCACCACGGAGCTAGGCCCTAGATAAAGTAACTGGTTACTCTGATACAGAGTTTGTAGGTTCGAGTCCTGCTGTGGACGTAGAGACAATGTTTCTCTCTCTCTCTCTCATATATATATATTTATATATATATATATATATATATATATATATATATATATATATATATATGTATATATATTAGTGTGTGTGTGTGTGTGTGTGTGTGTGTGCGCGCGCGAGAGAGAGAGAGAGAGAGAGAGAGAGAGAGAGAGAGAGAGAGAGAGAGAGAGAGAGAGAGAGAGAGAGAGAGAGAGAGAGAATGAGTGAGGTGATGCTTTTCTTGCCTACTAAAAAATACAGAAGTGGAGGCTGTATTGACCAAGTAAATTAGCTTGTCAGAGGAGTTAAACAATTTATGGAAGCCATTTAGGGAAGGGTTGCGGTTTTAACTGTAAATAATGTGTGTAGTCAACCTGGGATGCTGGCGTGCTAACATGGAAACAAGGAGAGAGAGAGAGAGAGAGAGAGAGAGAGAGAGAGAGAGAGAGAGAGAGAGAGAGAGAGAGAGAGAGAGAGAGAGAGAGAGAGAGAGAGAGAGAATGAGAGAGAGAATGAGAGAGAGCTTGCACTTGGGAAGTACAATGAGATGACATATATTTGAAGAGGACATTGAGGTCACGGATGCATGGAGATAACTCAGGAATGAAACTTTCCCCGTGTACAGAGATAAGATGGAGGAAGACGGAGAGAAGTAAAAGGAAGAGGCGGACGACAAAGAGGCGGAGAAGAACAATGCGGATGAGGAGGCGGAAGAGTAACAGGAGAAACTGAAAAGGATAAAGAAAGATCAAGAGAAAGTAAGAGAAAGTAAGAGAAAGTGGAGAAAGTAAGAGAAGGATAAAGGATAGATGAACGCGCAGAAGAAATATAACAGACAATCATTAAGGATCAAATCATTATTTTTTTTTTATCACACTGACCGATTCCCACCAAGGCAGGGTGGCCCGAAAAAGAAAAACTTTCACCATCATTCACTCCATCACTGTCTTGCCAGAAGGGTGCTTTACACTACAGTTTTTAAACTGCAATATTAACACCCCTCCTTCAGAGTGCAGGCACTGTACTTCCCATCTCCAGGACTCAAGTCCGGCCTGCCGGTTTCCCTGAACCCCTTCATAAATGTTACTTTGCTCACACTCCAAGAGCACGTCAAGTATTAAAAACCATTTGTCTCCATTCACTCCTATCAAACACGCTCACGCATGCCTGCTGGAAGTCCAAGCCCCTCGCACACAAAACCTCCTTTACCCCCTCCCTCCAACCTTTCCTAGGCCGACCCCTACCCCGCCTTCCTTCCACTACAGACTGATACACTCTTGAAGTCACTCTGTTTCGCTCCATTCTCTCTACATGTCCGAACCACCTCAACAACCCTTCCTAAGCCCTCTGGACTACAGTTTTGGTAATCCCGCACCTCCTCCTAACTTCCAAACTACGAATTCTCTGCATTATATTCACACCACACATTGCCCTCAGACATGACATCTCCACTGCCTCCAGCCTTCTCCTCGCTGCAACATTCATCACCCATGCTTCCCACCCATACAAGAGCGTTGGTAAAACTATACTCTCATACATTCCCCTCTTTGCCTCCAAAGGACAAAGTTCTTTGTCTCCACAGACTCCTAAGTGCACCGCTCACCCTTTTCCCATCATCAATTCTATGATTCACCTCATCTTTCATAGACCCATCCGCTGACACGTCCACTCCCAAATATCTGAATACATTCACCTCCTCCATACTCTCTCCCTCCAATCTGATAACCGATCTTTCATCACCTAATCTTTTTGTTATCCTCTTAACTTTACTCTTTCCTGTATTCACTTTTAATTTTCTTCTTTTGCACATCCTACCAAATTCATCCACCAATCTCTGCAACTTCTCTTCAGAATCTCCCAAGAGCACAGTGTCATCAGCAAAGAGCAACTGTGACAACTCCCACTTTGTGTGTGATTCTTTATCTTTTAACTCCACGCCTCTTGCCAAGACCCTCGCATTTACTTCTCTTACAACCCCATCTATAAATATATTAAACAACCACGGTGACATCACACATCCTTGTCTAAGGCCTTCTTTAACTGGGAAATAATTTCCCTCTTTCCTACATACTCTAACTTGAGCCTCACTATCCTCGTAAAAACTCTTCACTGCTTTCAGTAACCTACCTTCTACACCATACACTTGCAACATCTGCCACATTGCCCCTCTATCCACCCTGTCATACGCCTTTTCCAAATCCATAAATGCCACAAAGACCTCTTTAGCCTTATCTAAATACTGTTCACTTACATTTTTCACTGTAAACACCTGGTCCACACACCCCCTACCTTTCCTGAAGCCTCCTTGTTCATCAGCTATCCTATTCTCCGTCTTACTCTTAATTCTTTCAATAATAACTCTACCATACACTTTACCAGGTAAACTCAACAGATTTATCCCCCAACAATTTTTGCACTCTCTTTTGTCCCCTTTGCCTTTATACAAAGGAACTATGCATGCTCTCTGCCAATCCCTAAGTACCTTACCCTCTTCCATGCATTTATTAAATAATTGCACCAACCACTCCAAAACTATATCCCCACCTGCTTTTAACATTTCTATCTTTATCCCTTCAATCCCGGCTGCCTTACCCCCTTTCATTTTACCTACTGCCTCACGAACTTCCCCCACACTCACAACTGGCTCTTCCTCACTCCTACAAGATGTTATTCCTCCTTGCCCTATACACGAAATCATATATATATATATATGTATATATATATATATATATATATATATATATATATATATATATATATATATATATAGGATGTGTGATGTCACCGTGGTTGTTTAATATATTTATAGATGGGGTTGTAAGAGAAGTGAATGCGAGGGTCTTGGCAAGAGGCGTGGAGTTAAAAGATAAAGAATCACACATAAAGTGGGAGTTGTCACAGTTGCTCTTTGCTGATGACACTGTGCTCTTGGGAGATTCTGAAGAGAAGTTGCAGAGATTGGTGGATGAATTTGGTAGGGTGTGCAAAAGAAGAAAATTAAAGGTGAATACAGGAAAGAGTAAGGTTATGAGGATAACAAAAACATTAGGTGATGAAAGATTGGATATCAGATTGGAGGGAGAGAGTATGGAGGAGGTGAATGTATTCAGATATTTGGGAGTGGACGTGTCAGCGGATGGTCTATGAAAGATGAAGTGAATCATAGAATTGATGAGGGGAAAAGGGTGAGTGGTGCACTTAGGAGTCTGTGGAGACAAAGAACTTTGTCCTTGGAGGCAAAGAGGGGAATGTATGAGAGTATAGTTTTACCAACGCTCTTATATGGGTGTGAAGCATGGGTGATGAATGTTGCAGCGAGGAGAAGGCTGGAAGCAGTGGAGATGTCATGTCTGAGGGCAATGTGTGGTGTGAATATAATGCAGAGAATTCGTAGTTTGGAAGTTAGGAGGTGCGGGATTACCAAAACTGTTGTCCAGAGGGCTGAGGAAGGGTTGTTGAGGTGGTTCGGACATGTAGAGAGAATGGAGCGAAACAGAATAACTTCAAGAGTGTATCAGTCTGTAGTGGAAGGAAGGCGGGGTATGGGTCGGCCTAGGAAAGGTTGGAGGGAGGGGGTAAAGGAGGTTTCGTGTGCGAGGGGCTTGGACTTCCAGCAGGCATGCGTGAGCGTGTTTGATAGGAGTGAATGGAGACAAATGGTTTTTAATACTTGACGTGCTGTTGGAGTGTGAGCAAAGTAACATTTATGAAGGGGTTCAGGGAAACCGGCAGGCCGGACTTGAGTCCTGGAGATGGGAAGTACAGTGCCTGCACTCTGAAGGAGGGGTGTAAATGTTGCAGTTTAAAAACTGTAGTGTAAAGCACCCTCCTGGCAAGACAGTGATGGAGTGAATGATGGTGAAAGTTTTTCTTTTTCGGGCCACCCTGCCTTGGTGGGAATCGGCCAGTGTGATAATAAAATATACATATATATATATATATATATATATATATATATATATATATATATATATATATATATATATATATATATATGAATCACAGAAAAAAAACGTTTATTTATCCACGGTCACCTCAACACTGAAATAAAATATTTCAGGCCGTATCCTATATTCCTAAGACATATTAATCCTTTATAAAAAATACAATCTGTATTATCGCACAAAGATATTTTACTGATTTGTATTCGCTACTTTTTTTTATTTCTAGTCCTGTTTTGAACTATGTGTGTATATATATATATATATATATATATATATATATATATATATATATATATATATATATATATATATCTGTGAAACATGAAAATGTCAGTGGTGGAAAGAGGTGCCGTCTTAAAAAATAATGGATCGGATGTAAAGTGAGAGTTGTCACAGTTGCTCTTTTCTGATGACTCAGTGTTTTTGGGAGACTCTGAAGAGACGTTGCAGAAGTTAGTGAAAGAGTTTGGAAGGGTGTGTAAGAGAAGGAAATTGAAAGTGAGCACAGAAAAGAGCAAGGTGACGAGAGTATAAAAAAAAAAGTGAGACAATGAAAGAATGAAAGAATGGAGTTCACTTAGGTAATGGGGGTGGATGGGTCAGCAGACTGGTTTATGAAAAAAAGGAAGGCAAGTTACAGGAGGATTGATACTGGAAGTGTTGAGGGTATCAACGCACAACCCAAACTAAAGAATATTATGGCGGCGTTTCAGTGCGTGTTATACCATTGTCAAGCATAAATGATCAAGAGGCCAAAAGACAGGACGAGAGGATATGTTGACGCTATGTTGGGAAGAGCGAAGAAAGAAAAGGGAAAATGTGCAGGAGTGAAACACACACTTTTGGATAGGTGTGAAACATTGTCTTTGAACGTTACAGCGATAGTAATCTGGAGGCATTGATGTCGCTTGGTGTTACTGTTGATGTAATACTGTATTGTAATACTGATGTAATTTTAATTTTAATTGGAGAATAAGTAGTAAAAGCAGACAACTTGATATGTAATTTACCGGGAGACAGAAAAGAGCTTGTGACTGGTCATATAGAAAGGATGGAGACCATCATGTTTAATACGAGGATGTATAGGGTATCACGAAGTCCCTTGACTAAGTGCCCATTACCACCACGCAACATTACAGGGTTAATGAGCGATGGTTCCCTTCGTAGGAGGTGACTTGATGGAAAAAGGCTCTTGATCCAAGGAATTGGTGCTATCTTGGATCGAATTCAACTATCCCCTAATCCCCAGGAGCTATATGAGCCCCCTACGAATTTAGCTTATCAATAATAACAATAACAATAATAATAATAATAATGATAATAATAATAATAATAATAATAATAATAATAATAATAACAAAAACAACAGCAACAAAGATCGGATGTTCGTATTGTTCTGAAGAATTTTTAATGCTGAGAAAATTTTTAATAATAATAATAAATATTTAATTTGCAAAAATATTCATTAACATTCCAAAAACATACCTGACCATATTTATTCTTCACATAATCAAGACGACAGTTATCTAAACCACAGATAATACATTAAACCACGGTTATTATCCTGGGTGATGGTTCCCATTGCATCGTTGATAATAAAAAAATCTTCGTTTCTCATTAAGTTTTATTAGTACGTTTATTCACATTGCTCTATACATCACTGTTTATATTTTTGCATTGGATGAATATTAAGTTAAATATTTCCCCCGTCTATTTTTTGCATTTAATTTTCAAATAATTTACATGTGTATAATTTATCAAATTAGTTTTGGGGTATAATTTCTGTTATAACTCTTGAAATAGACAATTATAATCTTGTTTTAGACTAGCATCAATAATAATACAATAAATTATTTTCACTCTAAGAATGTTTTTGAAATTATCTCTATAGATAAGTAAAGATCTGTGTAAGTTTTTATTGAAAATAAGTGAAAAGATTTTTACCATGATAGATTTTTCTAAATTCGAATTTTATTAGTAAAGTTTTTGTTGCTGATGCAAATTTAAATAATTCTCATTTTTATTATTTTTATTACTGCTATCAGTAGTATTAAATAGTAATAGCAACAATAGTAATAGTAGGAATAGTAGTAATAAATTCCAGAATAGAACTATTTTTACCAAAATTATATATATTTTTAAGTATTTTGAGTATTTGTTCATATACTTAATAAAATGTTTTACACTTTATAAAATATATTATGCAATTAGTAATTTACATTTTTAATAAAATTACATTTTCATCCCCCATGAAAATATTCGTATATTTCAGTTAATAAAATCGATATTCGTCACAAGAAACATTTGTGATATTTCTTACACTAATTTTAAGAGTGTAAAAGTTTGGGAGACGTGTAATTGGTTAGAATTTTGTGACACTTGTGATAGCTCCCTCTCCAGGTAGGTAGATAGGTAGATAATTAGGTAGATAGATAGGTAATTAGGTAGGTAGGTATGTGCGCGCGCGCGTGTGTGTGTGTGTGTGTGTGTGTGTGTGTGTGTGTGTGTGTGTGTGTGTGTGTGTGTGTGTGTGTGTGTGTGTGTGTGTGTGTGTATGTGTACACTCACCTAATTGCGGTTGCAGGAGTCGAGACTCAGCTCCGCTGCTGGGTCCTCCCTCTCCCTGCTCCATGAGCTTTATCATACCTCGTCTTAAACCTATGTATAGTTCCTGCCTCTATTACATCACTTACCAGACTATTCTCCTTCCTAGCAACTTTCTGGCTTAAGAAATACTTCCTAACTTCTTTGTAACTCATCTGAGTCTTCAACGTCCAATTGTGACCCCTTGTTTCTGTGTCCCATCTCTGGAACATCCTGTCTCTGTCCATCTTGACTATTCCATGCAGCATTTTGTATGTCGTTATCATGTCTCCCCTGACCCTCCTGTCCTCCAGTGTCTTCAGACCGATTTCCCTTAACCTTTCTTCATAGGACATTCCCCTTAGCTCTGGAACCAGCCTTGTTGCAAACCTTTGCACTTTCTCTAATTTCTTGACGTGTTTGACCAGGTGTGGGTTCTAAACTGGTGCTGCGTACTCCAGTATGGGCCTGACGTACACAGTGTATAAAGTCTTGAACGATTCTTTACAGAGGTACCGGAACGCTATTCTCAGGTTTGTCAGGCGTCCTTATGCCGCAGCAGTTATCTGGTTAATGTGTGCTTCTGGTGATGTACTCGGTATTATACTCACTCCTAGATCTTTCTCAAGCGAGGTTTGCAGTCTTAGGCCTCCTAGCCTAAGACTGCAATCCGATATTCATGACTTTGCATTTGGCGGGATTAAATTCTAGGAGCCAGTTGCTGGACTACGTATCCAGCCTGTCCAGGTCTCTTTGTAGACCTGTCTGGTCCGCATCTGATTTGATTCTCCTCATTAACTTCATATCATGTACAAACAGGGGCACTTCTGAGTCTATCCCTTCCGTCATGTCATTCACATATACCAAGAACAGCACTGGACCCATTACTGAGCCCTGTGGGACCCCGCTCGTCACCGGCGCCCACTGGGATACCTCATCATGGACCATGACTCGCTGTTTATTTCCATATTACAGAATGGATATAAATGCTCTGGAAAACGTACAGAGGAGGATGATAAAGATGATCCCATGTATCAGAAATCTTCCACATGAGGGTAGATTGAAGGACCTGAATCTGCACTCTCTCGAAAGGCGTAGAATTAGGGGGCATATGATCGAAGTGTATAAATGGAAAACAGGAATAAATAAAGGGGATGTAAACAGCGTGCTGAAAATTTCCAGCCAAGACAGGACTCGCAGCAATGGTTTCAAGTTAGGAAAATTCAGATTCAGGAAGGATATAGGAAAGCACTGGTTTGGTAATAGAGTCGTGGATGAGTGGAACAAAATCCCGAGTACAGTTATTGAGGCTAAAACGTTGTGTAGTTTTAAAAATAGGTTAGATAAATACATGATTGGGTGTGGGTGGGTGTGAGTTGGACCTGACTATTATTATTATTATTATGATCAAAAAGAAGCGCTAAGCCACAAGGGCTATACAGCGCTGCAGGGTAAGGAAGGAAGCGAGGGTATTGGATGGCAGAAGGGAGGAGGGATGATCAGTATGTTACAGAAAACAGCGGGGCAGGGGATAGTACGGGGGTAGAGGGTAGCAAGAGATTGAAGTAGAAAGGGCTGAAGGTATCAGAATTTGTGAAGCAAGTCAGTTGTTGTCAAAATGTCAATGAGAGAGTCTGGATGAAAGGTGGGTCCAACAGCGAAAAGGGAAGGTAAAGAGAGAGCAGCAGAGCGAAGACGACGACGGAGGTAAATTCTGCGTGCTCGTTGATAAAGTGGGCAGTCCAACAGAATGTGGCTGACTGATAATGGAACTTGGCAATTCTCACAGAGAGGAGCAGGGCGCCTCTCCATGAGATATCCATGAGTAAGACGAGTATGGCCAATGCGTAGACGGGAGAGAGTAGTCTCCCAACCTCGACACTGGTGATAAGAAGACGGCCAGTAACCTATACTCGGTTTAATAGATTGAAGTTTGTTGCCGAGCATAGTAGACCAACGTTGTTGCCAACGGGTGTGAAGTTGGGAAGATAATGCAGCAAAATAGTCCGTAAATGGAATACCTCTACATGAAACTGGTAGGTCATGTACTGCTGACCGCGCAGCAGTGTCTGCCTGTTCATTGCCCTGTACGTCAACATGACCAGGGACCCAACAAAAAACAATATCTTTATGCTTGGTAAAGATGCGGCATAGCCAAAGTTGGATACGGAGGACTAAGGGGTGAGGTGTATCAAATTTCTGTATAGCCTGTAAAGCACTAAGGGAGTCTGAGACAACCACAAATGATGACACAGGCATAAATGCAATACGGATAAGTGCTGTAAGGATGGCATACAATTCAGCAGTAAAAATACTAGCCGAAGATAGTAAATGCCCTTGTACGACGCTGTCCGGAAACACTGCTGCGAATCCTACGCCGTCAGAAGACTTAGAGCCATCTGTGTACACAGCAATGGCATGAGAATGAGAGTGAAAGTGGTCAAGAAAATGAGAGCGGGAAGCGACCGTAGACAGTTGGGCTTTCGAGCAAGGGAGAGAGAAAGAACAGACTCGAACAGCTGGAACTTCCCAGGGGGGTAGGGAAAAGTGAGATGCTACATGTACATAGAAAGGTGGTAATTGAAGAGAAGACAAGAGCGAATGAAGGCGAAGAGAGAAGGGACGGAGTAAACAGGGGCGGCGAACAAATAAAGAATGTCTAATAATATCAGTGACCATTCTATAAATGGAAGGATTGCGGAGATCATGAGAGCGTACATAGTAGCGAAGGCAATGGGCATCACGGCGATCGGATAAGGATGGAACGTTCGCTTCTGCATAGAGGCTCTCGACAGGGGAAGAGCGAAAAGCACCAAGGCATAAACGTAATCCTTGGTGATGAATGGGGTTAAGGCTAGAGAGAGTAGCAGGAGATGCCGCTGAATAGATCTGGTCACCATAATCAAGTTTCGATAAAATAAGGGTGGAATGTAGGCGAAGGAGGGTTCGACGATCAGCTCCCCATGAAAGATGAGCAAGGGTTTTAAGAAGGTTCAGCCGGCTGTGACAAGTTGCCTTCAGAGAGGTAATGTGAGGTTTCCAGGACAACCTACGATCAAAGAGGAGGCCCAGAAACTTGACTGTATCACGTTCAGGGATACGGGAGCCATAGAGGTACAAAGGATGATCGGAGATGACAGAGCGTCTAGTGAAAGTAATTTGGTGGGTTTTAGTGCTGGAAAATTTAAACCCACGTGTGGTGGCCCAATTGGAAACACGGTCGACTGCATGCTGGAGAGAAACTGTAATAAGGTGACAGTCAGCGCCTGCACAGGCAATAGCGAAGTCATCAGCAGAGAGTGATGACCAAATATTTCATGGAAGACTAGAGGCCAAATCATTAATAGCAGGGAGAAAAAGTGTTGTGCTCAGAACACATCCCTGGGGGACACCTTCAGCTTGGATAAAGTCCGGGGAGAGCACATTATTAACCCGAACACGGAAATGCCTGTCAGTTAAAAAGTTCTTAAGGAAGGATGGTAGATTGCCTCGAAGGCCTAAGGAGTGGGCTTGGGCTAAAATATTATACCTCCAAGTTGTGTCATATGCCTTCTCAAGGTCAAAAAATATGGCAATAACTGAGTGGTTATTCGCAAAGGCATTACGAACATACGTATCCAAGCGTAGTAAGGGGTCTATGGTAGAACGTCCCTTACGAAAGCCATATTGACGAGTGGAGAGACTGTTGTGTGTCTCTAAATACCACACTAAACGTCTATTTACTAGGCGTTCCATCACTTTGCAAACTGCACTGGTAAGAGCAATGGGACGATAGTGGGAGGTTTCATGTCCCGTAGTGCCTGGTTTGCGGAAAGGGAGAACAATGGCGGATTTCCACAGCTGTGGAAGAACTCCTTGTGACCAAATAAGATTGTAAAGGCGTAATAGGACTGCAAGGGCTGACTAATGTAAATGTTGTAGCATACGAATATGAATGTCGTCGGGCCCAGCTGCCGATGATCGGCAAGCTGAGAGTGTTGCCTCCAGTTCTTGAAGTGTAAAAGGCACATTATACTGTTCTTCTCTGAGAGAAGAAAAGTCCAAGGGTGCTAACTCTCTGGCAGACTTTGAGAAAAGAAATGAGGGGCATAGGTGGAATCCCTGAGAAATGCGGACCAGATGATTGCCAATTTCATTGGCAACATCTAGTGGGTTTGCTATATCAATACCAGCAACCCGCAGAACAGGAGCCGGGTCAGGAGAATATTTACCACTCAGTTTTCGTACTTTTTTCCAGACTGCACTCATAGAGGAAGCAGAGGTGATGGTGGAGACATAATCTAGCCAGCAAGTGCGTTTAGCGTCACGGATGACACGGCGAGCGATCGCACGCTTCTGCTTAAAATCAAGAAGTCTCTCTGTGGTTCTATTGTACCGGTACCTGCCATATGCAGCGCGTTTCAAACGTACTGCACGAGCACAAGCAGGAGACCACCAAAGCACGCATTTCTGAGAATGCCTGCCCGAAGTTTGGGGTATAGAATGAGAAGATGCGGTTAAAACGGAGGACGAGAAGAGGTGTAAAAGCTCATCGATGGAGGACGAAGAAGGAACCTCTCTAAAAACAGTTAGGTGTGAGTAAAGGTTCCAATTTGCCTGATCAAATTGCCAGCGAAGAGGTGGTGAATATGAAGGGGAAGTAAGAATGATTGGGAAATGATCGCTGTCATGTAAGTCCGGAAGAACAGACCAAGTGAAGTCTAATGCGGCGGAGGAAGAGCAGACTGAGAGATCGATGCAAGAGAGAGTGTGAGTCCGAGGATCAAAATGGGTGTGAGTACCTGTATTTAAAACATGGAGGGGGTGGGTGGCAAGAAAAGCCTCTAACTGAATGCCACGGGAATCACAGTGAGACCCCCCCTCCCCCAGAGGAAATGGTGAGCATTAAAATCACCAAGTAACAGAATCGGTGGTGGTAATGACGAAACAAGAAAGGCAATATCCGGAATAGATAATGCCCGAGAAAGAGAGAGATATAAAGAACAGAGCGTATACCACCTATGCAAGTGGATACGGGCTGCTGTGTAATGCAGCGAAGTACGAACAAATAGCTGATGGTATGGAATATCAGTGCGTAGAAGAAGGGCACTTTCATTAAAGGTCCCATCAGGAAAAGGATCTGAAGAATACAATAAATTATAGCCTGAGATGGGAGAGATAACAGCAGAGTGTAATTTTGGTTCCTGTAAGCAAACACCAACAGGGGAAAACTGGGAGAGTAACATCTGAAGCTCACCCCGATTACCCCTGAGGCCGCGTATATTCCACTGTAAATAGGCCATGATTGGCAATGATAAAGATACCTGAAATCCGCAGGTAAGGGTTCCTACGGACTAGAGGGGTTAGAAAAGTCCACATGTGGAGGCAGTGGAAAACGTTCAAGCAGCGAAGGAACGGTGCGCTGTGAAGAAAGGAGTTGCGCAGATGGAGTAGAGGAAAGAGAAGGAGCGGAGGGTGGATCAGTGTCCATTGATGGTTTGGTCTCTGCAATATATTCAGAGATTGCTTCAAGTGTTTCAGAATTCAGAGACGTCGTATGGGGGACAATATTGGAAATGGTAGGGGGAGGATGAGTAAAGATTGGAACTGTAATGGACTGTACCAAGGTAGGGGGGGGCGAAAGGGTGGAGGGAACTGGAGAAGCGTGGAAGGGGACAGAAGAGGCAGAAACCTGGGAGGTGGCAGAAGAGGAAGAAACTTGGGCGGGAACAGGGGAGGAAGGTACAGTACGAGGAGGAGGGTGAACCTCTACACTTGTAACAGAGCCAGTGAGAGGGGGAGAACCAGGTACAGAGACAGGGAAGGGAAAATGAGGAGGTGGAAGATGGGTAGGAGGTGTTAACGGACCTTTTTTTGACTTTTGAGAAGTAGAGGGACGATTGGGAGGAGGTGTCATACGAGATCTCGTCGCTACTGAGGCTTGTGAGAGAGAACACGAAGAAGCAAGATCAGACTGAGACGTTGAAGTAGGGACATCTGAGCCGAGGACAGCAAAAGAATTAGCTACAGGAGTGACTATGGGAGAGGTAACCACAGAGGTGGGTGCAGAAGATGGGATACCAGAAGTGGGGGGACGTTTTGAAACACGGGAATAAGAAACACGAGGTAGTCTCCCTTGGAGGCGGAGATGAGAAACTGCCATGGCATAAGGGAGACTTTCTGCCTCTTTGAGGTAACGGATTTCCCGCTCGTTTAAGTAGACATGACAACGGCGAGAGTACGAAGGGTGAGCCTCATGACAATTAAGGCAAGAGGGAGGTCGATTGCAAGACGTATTAGAATGGTCATCGGCACCACAGACTGGGCATTCGGCGATAGATCTGCAATATTTCGCTGGATGGCCAAATCGCCAGCAATTTCTACACTGTTGCGGTGTAGGGATCACCTTTCGAACTTGTAACCGATGTCCTACTACATAAACTGAGGATGGGAGTTCACGGCTGTCAAAAGTTAAACGAGCCACATTGCTAGGGTATCGTCTCCGCCCGCGGGCAGGAAGAACCTAAGTGTCTACCTTGAGGATTGGGAGATCTTGGAGTTCCAGCTGTTCAAGAATGTCAGTGCCACATGTCTGGAAATTTTGTTGAACTATGGTATGGGGCAGAATGACGGTACCACTACAAGAATTGAGGGAATGATGCTTTTCAATAGTTACAGGAACAGTATCGATATGGGAAAGACGAGAAAGCTCATGAGCCTGGGTAGCATTCTGTACGGTGACGATGTGCATACCGCTCTTAAGAGCATGAAAAGAAATATCTTTACCAACATGGCGTAGGAGTGCCTTGCCAATACTGTGGTCAGAAAGATAGGCAGTAGAGGAAGTCGGTCGTAAAGTGAAGAATTTAGTCCATTGTGCAGTCTGAAACTGAGCGTGGAAAGGTAGTGAAGGACGTGTCGATCTTTTCTGAGAAGAACGAGAAGGTGGAGAAGTATCATCAGCAGGTAATTGTCGTTGGCGTTTAGGCGTGGGACCAGAGTTGGTCCGACGTGGAACGGGCCGGCGATTCGAAAATTGCCGCACCATAGAGGGAGAGGCCGGAAGCATAGTCAGAGGAGAGCGAAGGTCAGATAAATCGAAGGAGTCAGTCGAGGCCTCAGTACCTGAAGCGGTTGAGGAAACAGCACCGGCAAGAGGTACAGAGGCATGAGGAGTGTCCGAAGAGTGGTCCAAAGACGAGGCGGGGTCAGAACGGGGTGCGGTATCAAGAAGGGGCCCGGGGGTAGCAGGTTCATGGACTAGGGCTGCCATGGTTAGGTTACTTCTTTTTTTTGTTTTTAGGAAAAAAAAGAAAGAAGAAAAGAAAATAAAAATAAAAAAAAAGAATAAAAAAAGGGGGGACCGAGGGATAGTTCCTAGGAGGAATGAAAGGGCCAGAAATCTCCCTCCGCGCCCAAGAGGACCTCAGCACCGCAAGTAGCACAGATGCAGCATGAAACCCGTGCCATACCCTACCCATCATGCCAGTAAACCGGCAATCCGGGATAGCAACCTCACATCTGCCAAGCTACCTCGGTGGACAAAAGAGAGGGCGGCCGGAAATCCGCCACAAAGCATACCTCCTTCGGCCACCAACCCCGGAATCCGAAAGGTGGCTTCCAGAGATACACCCGTCGCCCGAGAGACACCCAAAGCCACCCTCTGGGATACCGGAGAGGGATCAGGACATCCCCAGGCAATCCAGATTCCACGGCAAACTACGCCACCGCCAAGAACCTCAACGGAATGGGATGGACCCCGGTACCCTTTCCCCTACCTAGGAACTAGCGTGCCTGTGGGGAAAAAAAAAAAAAAGGAAGGGCAAAAGAGAGGGGTGGGGGAGGAGGAGGAGGAAAGGAAAAAGGGGAGGATGGGGAGGATGGGATAGGGAACGGGGGATTGGGGGGTAATTAGGTTCGGTCTGAGGAAGTAGACCGACAGGTCTAATTCCTCAGACCAAGAGCCTCTTCACCACGCCAAGGATCCCCCCTTGAAGAGGTGGACCTGACTAACTTGTGTTGCTGGATCTGGTGCCGTGCTCCATCCTTGAGTGGAGGTGACCAGACTGGGTGGGTCATTGGGCTTATCCGGGGGGGGGGTGACATGGACCTGCTACGGATGGGTCAGTAGGCCTGTTGCAGTGTTCCTTCTTTCTTATGTTCTTATGTTGCCTCCCTGTTAGGTACTCTCTGATCCATTGCAGTGCCCTTCCTGTTATATGTGCCTGTTATATGTGTGAGGAACTGTGTCGAAAGCCTTTTTGCAATCCAAGAAAATGCAATCAACCCACCCCTTCGTAGCATTTCTTACTTCAATTACCTTGTCATAAAACTCTAGTAGGTTTGTGACACAGGATTTGCCTTCCATGAATCCGTGCTGGCTGTAGTTTATAATCTTGTTCCGCTCCAGGTGCTCCACCTCTCTCCTCCTGATAATCTTCTCCATGACTCTGCATACTATACACGTCAGTGACACTGGTCTATAATTTAGTGCTTCATTTCTGTCTCTTTTCTTAAAGATGGGGGACTACATTTGCCTTCTTCCATACTTCAGGTAATTACCCAGTTTCAAGGGAAGTGTTGAAGATTTTGGTTAGTGGCACACATAGTGTCTCTGCTCCCTCTCTAAGGACCCACGGCGAGATGTCCAGTCCCACCGCCTTTGAGGTATCAGGGTCACTTACGAGCTTCTCCACCTACTCTTCAGTTGTGTGCATTTCTTCCAACACTTGTTGGTATATCCCTTGTTGATGTACCCCACTGATTTGTCTTCCCAGTGTCCCTTCAGCCTCCACTGTAAATACTTCCTGAAATCTTATGTTGAGCTCTTCACATACCTCCTGGTCACTTCTTGTGAGCCCCCCACCTTCCTTCCTCAGCCTGATTACCTTGTCCTTGACTGTTGTCTTCCTCCTGATGTGGCTGTAGAGTAGTTTCGGATCAGACTTGACTTTCGATGCTTAGTCATTTTCATACTGCCTCTGCGCCTCCCTTCTTATCTGTGCATACTCGTTTCTGGCTCGTCGACTAATCTCTTTATTTTCCTGAGTTCTTTGCCTTCTGTACTTTTTCCATTCTCTAGAGCACTTAGTTTTTGCCACCCTACACCTTCGGGTAAAGCAATGGCTCCTTCTGCCCATCCCATTATTTCTGTTACCCTTGGGAACAAACCTTTCCTCTGACTCCTTGCATTTTGTTGTTACAAAGTCCATCATTTCGTTTACTGATTTTCCTACCAACTCCTGTTCCCATTGAACCTCCTGCAGGAAGGTCCTCATTCCTGTGTAGTCCCCCATTTTATAGTTTGGCTTTTCCCTTTCTACTCCTGTTACCCTCTCCACTTTTAGAAACTCCACGATGTATTCAAAGCTCATAACCACGTGGTCACTAACTCCAAGGAGCTTTTCATTTGTGATGTGCTCAATGTCTGAGCTACTCAGAGTGAACACAAGGCCCAGTCTTGCTGGTTCATCTTCCTCTCTCTCTCTCTCTCTCTCTCTCTCTCTCTCTCTCTCTCTCTCTCTCTCTCTCTCTCTCTCTCTCTCTCTCTCTCTCTCTCTCTCTCTCTCTCTGGTTGTGCCCCTAACATGTTGGTGCATGAGGTTTGCCAGCACCACATCCATCATCTTGGCTCTCCATGTTTCGGGACCCCCATGTGGCTCCAGGTTTTCCCAATCAATCTCCCTGTGACTGAAGTCGCCCATGACCAGTAACTTCGCTCTACTCGAGTGAGCCCTTCTTGCCACCTCAGCTACTGTGTTCACCATTGCTCTGTTATACTCATCATATTCCTCTCTTGGCCTCCTGCAGTTCTGTGGTGGGTTATACACTGTGTGTGTGTGTGTGTGTGTGTGTGTGTGTGTGTGTGTGTGTGTGTGTTTGTGTGTGTGTGTGTTGTGTGTGTGCGTGTACTCACCTAATTGTGGCTGCAGAGGTCGAGACTCAGCTCCTGGCCCCGCCTCTTCACTGAGCACAACTAGGTCCTCTCTCTCCCTGCTCCATGAACTTTATCTTACCTCGTCTTAACTGAACCCACGCCTAACTCCTCCATCCCCTCCACCCATTCATCTCCTGCAGCCTCTCTCCCATCCCCATTACCCTCAACCACCTACTCCCCATTCTTCTCCTCATAACGTCCCTCCTCATCAGAGTGAAGACCCACAATAAAAAGGTAATAAGAACTTAGATATGCAAATCCTCTTAACTGTTTTTCACAAATATTATATAAACTAAAAGATTAATTTTACTGGCTCTTATTATTATTATTACTATATTTTGTTATAATGATAATTTTTTTTATTTTATTAGTTTTATTATCGTGAAGTGTTAAACTCGTAGGGGTCATACTGCGCCTCAGGAATGAGAGGTAATCAAGTCTGATCCGAGGACTAGGAAGGTAAATCGATTTCCTCGAGAAATAATTATTTCATCTCTACACATTGAAAATCTTCAAATTCAAATGTTTGTTTTTGTAAACAAATACAAATAAAAAGCAAGGAAATACTTTTGTTGAAGAAATACAGTTTATTTCATACAAAGAAATACCATTCTTAGGTATAAATTGCTATATTTTTTAAATATAAAATAAACTGAACCACAAATTGAAAAATACATTTTAATAACTTGTGAAAATAATTATTTTAAGCTGGAGAATTCATTATTTTTTTAATATTGATGTTTTTGAAATGGATAAAAATTTATTTTTACCCATTGCTAAAAATTCCATTATCCCTATCTGGAGTTTATCTGGAGAGAGTTCCGGGGGTCAACGCCCCCGCGGCCCGGTCTGTGACCAGGCCTCCTTAGGTCAGTGTCCCAGGATGCGACCACACACCAGTCGACTAACACCCAGGTACCCATTTTACTGATGGGGAACATAGACAACAGGTGGAAAGAAACACGTCCAATGTTTCTACTCTGGCTGGGAATCGAACCCAGGCCCTCACCGTGTGAAGCGAGAGCGTTAACCACCAGGCCACCAGAGCCCTATTAAAATTCGTATTTTACACCTAGATAAAAAAAAAAAAGTTTTGTAATCTTTGAGAGAAACTTTAATAATTTATATTAATGTAAATATTACCTGCTTTTTTTAAAAATGAGAGAG
The DNA here is from genome assembly GCF_038502225.1 of Cherax quadricarinatus. NCBI lineage: Eukaryota > Metazoa > Arthropoda > Malacostraca > Decapoda > Parastacidae > Cherax > Cherax quadricarinatus. Next base: position 52,683,928 of record NC_091295.1, read on the forward strand.
AGAGAGAGAGAGAGAGAGAGAGAGAGAGAGAGAGAGAGAGAGAGAGAGAGAGAGAGAGAGAGAGAGAGAAAGGGAGAAAGGGAAGGAGAGTAAAGGGACTTATCTCTTCTTCATGCCTGGATTCCTCCTTTAAATGTGATTTAAAGAAGCCTGCCATAATTCAGATCAATCTGGTGGAGACGTTCTCTCTCTCTCTCTCTCTCTCTCGCTCACACACACACACACACACACACACACACACACACACACACACACACACACACACACACATATAGTTTTAAATGTGGAAGTGGGGTGTGGATGGTAATGGGGGAGTTGAACATGGGTAATGAGGGAAGAAGGAACGGACCCATAATTGGACTTTACGAAAGTGAAGAGTTATGGTGCATGGGATGTGGTGTAGGTTGCATGTAAAATGGGAAAAACACAAAAAAATGGTGAAATTTTTTATACACTATTGATAAGTTGCATGGGGATGGGGTGAATACAAATTGCAAAACACCTCAAACTACCTATTACCTATTTTTTTCCAATCAATGCCACTGTAGAATCCAGTGCAAATACAAACCATCCCATTTTGCACAGTTCACGAGACAGCTTATTTCAGTAATTCATTTGAGCTTCCCGTTCTTTACCACGTTTCAGTGTGGCATAGTTTTTGTGGCATTGCTGAAGCTTCCCTTGGCTCGGTTTACTGCCCATCTCCCACTGGTTTTCCCGCAGATCGCCAGAACTTCCCCAGCTTGTGTAGATTATGAAAGGAAGACAAAACTTTCACGAATGTGTGTGTGTGTGTGTGTGTGTGTGTGTGTGTGTGTGTGTGTGTGTGTGTGTGTGTGTGTGTGCGCGCTCATCTAATTGTACTCACCTAATTGTGGTTGCAGGGGTCGAGACTCAGGTCCTGGCCCCGCCTCTTCACTGACCGCTACTGGGTTCTCCCTCTCCCTGCTCCATGAGCTTCATCATACCTCGTCTTAAAACTATGTATAGTTCCTGCCTCCACTTCTTCGCTTGCTTGTGTGTGTGTGTGCTCATCTATTTGTGCTCACCTGTTTGCGGTTGCAGGGGTAGAATCACAGTCCTTAGCCCAGCACATTCCCTGATCGCTAGCAGCGAATACTTTAGCCGCTGGCTCGTCCAGCGTCTGCCCTAAGAGTCTGGCGAGATAGATAAAGTGTGGCTGTCTGTCCTTGGAATAACTACAGATGTCCCCTTTAGTTTTAAGTTAGTCTACCGCAAACCAGCTTTCTTTTGCTTAATTTTGTGGAAAATTCCTAAGACAAATGTCAGACATATCTATATTCTGAATGTAAACAATTTTATATTGTCCGGAATTCTGACTGAATTTCTGATTATTGAAATGTCACGAATGTTTAGTTCGCCAGGCAATCACTCCATTACATTTCCTTGTGGCTTGATTGTCCTCTGTTTCTATAATACTCAATCTTTCTGGCACTTAGCACTCGTGTGACAGGGGCACTGAGCGTTTCCTGCCTCTCTACCTCATTCTTACCAAGAACGTTCCCTTTGAGCGAATCTAGTGAGACATTTCACTCATTTCTGCAACACTGCTAGCTCCTGATGTGTTGATTATAACACAAAAGGCTTAGGGCTATGAATCAACTCCCCCTGTGGTTGTTTTGCATCTCGTATCGCTTGTTCTCTATTTGTGCAAAACAACACACACACACACACATTATATATATATATATATATATATATATATATATATATATATATATATATATATATATATATATATATATATATATATAATGTTTATATATATATAATATATATATATATATATATATATATATATAATATATATATTTATATATATATATATATATATATATATATATATATATATATGTTTATAATATATATATATATGTTTATATATAATATTTATATATATATACATTATATAAACAACACTGCACTAGCCGAGAACTCGAACCCATTCTGCTTTGGCCTGCCTCATGGTGGGCGAAAGCACATGACGCCCTAATCCACTGGACTATACGATCCTTAAGAGTAGCGCATCCAGCAGCACTGAATGTTGTACTCGCTACTCAAGGACACACGATGGTGTGGATGACTCTAGGCTAATTTCATTCTAGTCCCTGTTTGGTGTACT